>NC_090736.1:45955364-45957864 GCF_036898095.1 Palaemon carinicauda | reverse complement strand
AAATTTTAAAAGTTGATATCACCAAAATCAACTACAAATTCATCTCCCTTTCTATATTTCTGAAAATGGCGTCCAGTTTGTCTCTGTATTGAACTTACTTGCATTCAGATCTGCCAATAAGACAGGCTACACTGGACTGCTCGAAGCTCCTCAAGGCAAGTCTGAGGCATAAAGGTGGAGATACGTATTTTGTTTGTACTTGATTCTCGGTCAGAATAAATCCTTATCCCGTTAAGTCCACCTCCATTGAATTCGTAATGCATAAGCTGCCTTGTAGTCTGGGAGAATCTCTTTGCTTAGGTAAAAAAGAAAGAAAAAAAATTATAAAAGGTAAAGGTAAAGGTGTCTGGTTTCAGTTCCAGTATCATAAAAAAAGATGCTTACCAGAACGTCAACCGGGAAAGCCCGAATAAAACAATGGCCTTCTCTCTCTCTCTCTCTCTCTCTCTCTCTCTCTCTCTCTCTCTCTCTCGTAGTAGTAGTAGTAGTAGTAGTAGTAGTAGTAGTAGTAGTAGTAGTAGTAGTAGTAGTAGTAGTTGTTGTTGTTGTAGTAGCCTATATAATTCAGTAAGAGATTTTTATTTTCTATAGTAGCTGAAAATAATGCCTGAAAGGGAAACTTGGACAAAGGACTACTTTCCCATTAAGACTCTGGAAAAGAATTTGGTTCACTTTTATCGGAGTCGAATAGAGTATCACTTTTAAATCGAATGAAAACAAAGACGATTTAATCTTTTTCCATTTAAGATGAGATTCAACGTGGGTTAGATTACTCAGTAAAGAATTTATTAAACATGCAAATTAGTATGGGTTACTTCACTAAATAACTATTGTCACTAGAGTTTATTTTCTAGTTTATTTTCATATGTTTGATATTTGTTTATATAGTCTTTCTTTCACAACGTTTTATTAATACACTACTGTATTGTACGTGACCCGTCAAAGTTGACGACACACATACACACACGCACCCGCCCCCACTTAGGTATGACTACTCCCTTTACCCCTTGCTAGAGGGACGGGGAGTGCTTAGCATGACCAGATATATATATATATATATGTATATATATATATATATATATATATATATATATGTATGTATGTATATATCTATATACAGTATATATATATATATATATATATATATATATATATATATATATATATATATATACAGAGAGAGAGAGAGAGAGAGAGAGAGAGAGAGAGAGAGAGAGACTTGTTGTTGATTATAGAGGGGGGATATACTTATGATCTCTCTTATTGACCTTCAAATTTCTAAAATTATTATTTCATAATATGATCTCAAGAACCGAATGATAAATAGATATTATGAGTCATCTAATTTGACTAAAACCAATAACATGACACCAAGCTCTCATTATCAGAATTACCATAAGAAAGGCTATTTATTTCCTGTTTGCATGTTATCTTTCGTAGAGGTATCGTAGCAAACATTCATTCCTAAAGACAACGGGGTTGCTATTTATTTTAGTATTTTCCAATTAGTTTTAGGAATTAATTATATGGCTTGCAATAAGTGACATTAAGTATATGCCAGAGTAGTTGTGAAAATTAAAAAAAATTATATAACAATTTCGTATTGTTTCAGTTTGCATAAGCTAGATAAATAAATTATTTATTTACAAAAGAAATTCACCAAACTGAATGTGGTAGGAGTCATATGAAAAAATAAAAGAGAGAGAGAGAGGAGAGAGAGAGAGAGAGAGAGAGAGAGAGAGAGAGAGAGAGAGAGAGAGAGAGAGAGAGAGAGAGAGAGAGAGAAATATTGCCCCATATGTATCAATATGGAAAAGCCGATACAGCACAAAAGAGATTTATAAGGATTTGGTTGGTTTAGTACTCTAACTAAAATTCTTTAACTCCCCGAAAAGACCAGAATACGATATAGTTAATAAAAAGTATATAGTTTCTTTGATGGACATGAAACCGGTTTACATAGAATCTGGCAAAATAACAGAAATGCTTAATAAACTATGGTTTAAATAGGAGAAACCCAACTAATTATACTACCAGTATTCTTTTTAAAGGAACTATTTTAAAGGAGAATAATTCCCATGTAATCTGACGCTTGTTATCAATTTATGTAAACAAAATAGGCAAAAAATTACTTTCAGTATGGAAAATTGTGTTCAAGTGTTTGGATTCAGAATTGTTGATATCTATTCCAATGTATGACTGTTGGCAATTATTGCCTTTGCCAAAATCGAAGATTTTACGAAGATTTTTCAAAGGGTATGTATTCACCCATGTCGTCGTTTATTTATTTGTGAGCAACTTTACATAGAACCTACTGAGCTGATTTTGACCAAACTTGGTAGTATTGCTGGGTACGACCCAAAAGATGATTATGTAACATTTTCGATTGGAAGTACAAGTACGTAGCAGAACTTTTAAAATGGCAAATATTTTCTTAGTTTATATTTTGTTTGTAAACAACATTACGCAGATCCTACAGAACCCATTTACACGAAACTTG
>NC_090736.1:45938423-45947364 GCF_036898095.1 Palaemon carinicauda | reverse complement strand
TAGCACAAGTATGGGAGCTTATACTGAATATTCAGTAAGTAATGTTTTAGCGCAGTCGGCTTCTTCACAATGGATCATTGATTCACATATACACAAACATACGCATATACATATATATACTGTATATATACATATATATATATATATATATATATATATATATATATATATATTTATATATATATATATATATATATATATATATATATATATATATATATAGATAAATATATATATATATATATATATATATATATATATATATATATATATATATAAATATATATATATATAAAACACATATATATATATATATATATATATATATATATATATATATATATATATATATATGTGTGTGTGTGTGTGTGTGTGTGTGTGTGTGTGCATTCACAAGCAGCTAGAAGGTTATATAATATATAATCTTCATTTGAAAAATAACGACTCCTTGAAATGCAAACGAGTTTTAGCTTTAGTTTCTCATGAATGTTAGAAAATAATTGGTATTTTGATATTTCAAAACTTTGAAAACTTCCTTTATATGTAATGGATATGCAAATATCACCGTTCCTATGGATTACAAAATGCATTTCAATGAGTTACTGACGCCTGCATAATTGCCTTACACATCGAAAATGCACCTGAAGACTTAGTATAGTAGTTATGGATATTTCTCGTAATATATGGTTTTTAAATTCAAAATAAAACTTAATATATTATTATTTCTTTGCATTGTAGCTTGATACACGTAAAATTTGTATATTAAATCGCCGGAAATTACGTATCAAAATCAGGCTATACATCAGTTTATTGAGATCGATGTTACTGTAAGGACATGAGTCATGGTATGACAATGAAACTATATCCAACAGATTTAGTATATTTGAGAAAAAAGCCATCAAAAGAATATTGGGAGTTAGGTGGCAGGACAGGATTAGAAATGAAACTAAGAGAGATTACTCGAGTGCCATATGTGGATGATATCATGGTGAGGGGTAGATGGAGAGGTTGTGGGCACGCTCTTCGCACTCCCCAAGAGAGATAAATTCACCAAACTTTCAACTGGGCTCCACAAGGCACTAAAAGATTTGGAAGACCCAGGCCTACATAGTTGAGGACTAAGAAGCGTGAAGTGGGAGATGATGAATGGAGACATTTTGATTTAAAAGCTCAAGATAGAGACGAGTGGCGAAATCTAACCGAGGAACTTTGCGTCAATAGGCGTAAGAGGAGATGATGATGATAATTATGATGGTACACTTTATTTGTCCATCTCGAGTTGGTATACATGTCTATAAAATCGGTTTATTAAACTTTTAAATGGCCTGATAATATTTCTAAATAAATAGCCAGCCTTTAACACAGGAGTTAATCTAACATTTAATTGATTTCCCCTCCAGGTTTAGCCTCATGAACAAAGTTTAATGAATTCTAGTGCTATCAGAGCAAAATATGGACACTTCGAACTACAATGGGTGGAAGATTTTCGGAATCCAGTTTTTTAAAGAACCTCTTTACGGCATGAAATTAACGTTTTAATGAAGCAGTTGGTGTCTGTAGAGGCAATTTGTGAAGATCTGTTAAAGGAGCTTAAATTTCCTATGTTTTTTGTGATCCTACATGTATTGGAGAATTTAGTTCCGTTTCTTGCTATTTTGCTGTTATATGAATTTATTCAACACTAATGTACGCGACCCGTCAAATATAACGGCTAAACATTGAGATAGGTATGCACACACGCACAGATTCGGCCCTTCCCATCCTTTCCCCCGTATAGTCATTCGTTTGGCAATGTCGGTAAGCGTGACTGGAAAGATAAAATAAAATATATATTTATATATATATATATATATATATATATATATTATATATATATATATATATATATATATATATATATATATATATACATATAAATATATATATATATATATATATATATATATATATATATATATATATATATATATATATATATATATATATATATGTATATATATGGGTATGTATATATATATATATATATATATATATATATATATATATATATATATATATATATATATATATAATATATATATATATATGGGTATATATATATATATATATATATATATATATATATACATATATATATATATATATATATATATATATGTATATATATATATATATATATATATATATATATATATATATATATATATATATATATATATATATATATATATATATATATATATATATATATATATATGCGATCGAGTTCGTTTATATATTTGTCTGTGTGACTGTGGACAGGATTACGTCAAAGCTACTTGATGGATTGGATGAAATTTTCAACGAAGATACAACTTAGGTAATGGTCGACCTCTTTGAATTTTGGAGGTGATCCGAATCCGTATTTGCATTTCGTGTGGCTGTGGACAGGATCAAGTGAAAACTGCTCGACTAATTTTGAGAAGATTTTCACCACTGATAGATCTTAGGTCAAAGACGACCCCGGATTCTAGATCCGGATTTGCATTTTTCACCATTTTAAAGATAACGTCAAAACTGTTTCGGATTTTGACGAAATTTCCACCAGAGATAGATCTCAGGAATTGGACGACTCCATTAACCTATGGCGGAGGTCAGGAATCTCTGATCGTTTCTTGTTATCATTATTGTTACTAGCTAGTTAGAAAAGCGAAATCCTACAAGTTCAAGCGTCCAACAAGGAAAATAGTCCAGTGAGGAAACTAAACAAGGAAATAAATACACAACAAGAAGTAATGAATAATGAAATTAAGTATTTTAATAAGAGTAATAACATTACAATAGATGATTCATATATACACTATAAAAACTTTAAAAAAACAAGTGGAACAGAAATAAAATAGCATAGTGTTCTCGTGTGTACCTTCAAGCAAGATAACTCTACCCCGAGACAGTGAAAGACCATGGTACAGAGGCTATTGCACTACCCAAGACTAGAGAGCAATGGTTTGATTTTTGGGTGTTCTCCTAGAATAGAATCAATAATCTTGTACAGATGGTCTTATTTAGTTACCTACAGTTCTGCAAGTACATTTTATGATCGATTATAAATCCCTCAGTATATATTATGTAACATCTTTTAAAAACCCTTACATTCAATTTATGATTTTGTTCAAATGTAATTACTATTTACTTAAATTCGTTACCTAGCTAGCATCAGTTAACAAATATATCAATGCAATTACAGAAGACATCAGTTCTCTCTCTCTCTCTCTCTCTCTCTCTCTCTCTCTCTCTCTCTCTCTCTCTCTCTCTCTCTGTATATATATATATATATATATATATATATATATATGTATGTATATATATATATATATATATATATATATATATATATATATATATATATATATATATATATATAAATATATATATATATATATATATATATATATATATATATATATTTATATATATATATATATATATATATATATATATATATTATCATCTAGCACTAAGTCAAATTCGTGAGAAAAATAGGATATGCTTTCTTTGTTTATGATAATGAAACTCTAATTGCTCTGGGATAGCATTTTGATGACTTTCTGATGGCTTCAAAGTTTACTGAAAATACAGACTTCAATTCCATAAATATGTTTCTTGTAAGTGAGATATAAGAATATTATACAAATATTTGAAAAACACAATAAAAGTTACCCACCTCTCTCTCTCCTCTCTCTCTCTCTCTCTCGTCTCTCTCTCTCCTCTCTCTCTCTCTCTCTCTCTCTCTCTCTCTCTCTCTCTCTCTCTCTCTCTCTCTCTCAGCTTTTCTTTTAGGCTTTTCAAATAGGCATAGTCCAAACACATCATAAAAAATTCATAGTAATCTAATTGACTTTTTGTAAGACGATATAAAAATGATTAAATATTTGCTAGTATTGTCCAAGAGGAGATATTCAAGGTATGAACATATCAGTCAGGTGAGAATACTTTTAAATTTCTTAGAGAATAATCGTGAAATTTCTGTGAGAATACTCGTAAAATATCTATGAGAATACTTGTAAAATTTCTATGAGATTATTCGTAAAATTTCTGAGAATACTCATAAAATTTCATTGAGAAAAGGGAACAAGGAAATAAATAAACCACAAGAGAAGTGATGAACGATTAAAATGAAATATTCTATGAAAAGTAACAACCATAAAATAGATATCTAATATGAAGAATATAAAAACTTTCTAAAAAAAAAAATGGAAAATTATTTAAACGATTATAAGTCGCAACATTCGCATATTTCAGTCAGAAAAAGAAATAAAGCGAGGTACTCTAAGCTATTTCTGCCTTGCTTCGACAGTACAAGGGGAGTGTGATGTGCCTTTGATGCAATATGCAAGGGAATCCCCAATACTTTGTGACGCCATATTACCCAAACCACTTGTTATATTGTTTTCCAAGTTTCAATTTTAATTTTGGTAATTTTTTAAAGGTTTAAATGTTTCAAGGCCGATAATGAATGGCAGAGGCAAGGAACAGTGACAGTGCCTTAACAAGTAGGGCAATGCCTGGAATCTAACCAGATGATCAGCGCCCAAGCTCCCTCTCCACCCAGGTTAGGAACAAGGAGGGCCAGTCATGACCGCTGATGACTCAGCAGATAGACGTACACGCTCACCCCAAAATCCGAAGCTCACAAGGATAATGAGGTTGCCGCAACCAAATGAACTAACGAGTTTGAGCGAAACTCGAACCCCAGTCTGGCGATCACCAGTCATGGACGTTACTACATCGGCCACCACAGTCCTAAAAAAGGCATTAGATCATTATTACTCTTCCATCATTTTTTTCCTCCATATTGGAACTTTCACATGTGGGTTCTTAAGCCCCAGCCTTTGTTTTTTGTTAAGAGCAAATCGTTTTATTCATGAAGGCGACCGACACGTATCACACCTTGGATGTTACGACGCTTTTCGTCTTAGATATTGCCCGGTCTTACATCATTACTCATATAGCTTGGAGGTTTTGCTGATATAAGCCGGTATTAGTCAGCCAAATATTGGAAAATCGAGACCAATGACCTCTCTCTCTCTCTCTCTCTCTCTCTCCTCTCTCTCTCTCTCTCTCTCTCTCTCTCTCTCTCTCTCTCTCTCTCTCTCTCTGTAATATAATATATTTATATCTATTACTGCTATCCGGTTTTCTTGTAATCCTGCCTTTTGGGAAGTTATTCATAGACTCCCAAATATCGATTATCAGATTTTAATTCTTCAATTCATAAATTACGATTTTCTTATCAACAGTTTTAATCATTCCAATCAATTCCGTAATAAATTACGATTTTTTTAATCAAAATATTTTAACCATTCTTCAATTCTTCAGTCAATTATCTATAACCAATTTTAATTATTAATAAATTCTCTTCAGTGCCGAAGTAAATTACAAAATTTCATGCATCAAATTGGGGACAAAATCTGTTGTTCTTTGTGTATTGTTTTTTCGTATTGACTATAAAATAAACGCAGTTTACTGGACGAATCTCTCGATATATAATCATTGTCTTTTATTTTCCAATTTTTGCAATGATATACTAAGTAAATAATTGCGAAAAAATACTTACATAAAACCTATATTATTTTGATGGGAAGAAAATACCTTTTCAAATAAAAATTATGTATAAGATTCTTAATTGAATTTATATGAAAATTTGCTATGAACTTAGATTGGTTGATAAACAATACGATTGCTACCTTTAATGAAAATATAGTTTGCCAAATGAATAAGTTGAATCTTGCAATGCATTTTAATATACAATATGCAATAAAACAGAAAATCCAAAACAGGATAACCAACTAATAAAAAACTATTGGAAAATAAAACCTAATAAAAAGATCCCTGTCTTTGACGAGGAAAAACATCTGTCAAAATAAAAGAAATTGTAATATCATCCAGTTTTTCATTATATAAAACAAAATGTCCCTGGCTGGTGAACACAGAGACTGGGATTCGAGTCCAGTTCAAACTCGTCAGTTCCTTTGGCCACTGAAACCTCACCATCCTTGTGAGCTAAAGATGGGGTGTTTGGGGGAGTCTATAGGTCTACCACTGAGTCCTCAGCAGCCATTGCCTGGCCCTTCTTGGTCCTAGCTTGGGTGGAGAGGGGGCTTGGGCGCTGATCATAAGTATATATGGTCAGTCTCTAGGGCATTGTTTTGGTTGATAGGGCAAAGTCACTGTCCCTTGCCTCTGCCATTCATGAGCGGCCTTTACATCTTTAAAGAGGACGCGCTTATGTGTTTCATTCCCTTATCACTGTGTCGTCTGCTACTTTGGCCAAGCGATGAATTATAAATAGAAACTCACATCCCATATCCGAATCTTACGTATTCATTGGGATTTTCATATTTCAAAAGCGTGGGTCTGGGAGCTCCCACCTCGACAGATATTTCATAGGAAAGCAAATAATCATCTGTGTTTATTCTTATTTCTCTGGAATCGTTGTATAGTTCTTATTTGGTAGTCTTACGTTTCTCTCAATTTTTATATATCATGATATAATGATCCAATTGCTTTTAACTAAGAAGTAAACATGATTCATCATATAATTCATTGGAAAATATTCTCACACACAATCACACACACCACACACATACACACACACACACACACACACTCACATATATATATATATATATATATATATATATATATATATATATATATATAATACATATATATATGTATATATATATATATATACATATATATATATATATATATATATATATATATATATATATATATATATATATACATATATATCAATAAACATTATATATACATACACACACGCATACACACGAAAATTTATACACATATGCATACACACCTATATGTCTTTATGTGTTTATTCATATATGTATATATAAAGTAAATATATGCCGCAACTGTCAAACTTTAAACCTACATCTCTTTCCAGTTCAACATATATTTTGCAACATGATTTTCCAACTCTTAACACAAAATATATAACTAAATTTATCAGGCAAGAGGAGCAGTTTTTCCTTAGCTTTTAATGGTTTTCAAATGATGCAGGAAATCACATTCGGCGGAAGATTTAAAAGTTTCTCAATTTCCAACTAGAATGTAACTGAAAAAGATTATTTTTCTATCGTATCCATTTTATGACCGCTTTCTGCTGCGGTTTTCTGCATTATGACTTGCAATATAATAACTTAAGTTAGTATAAGCGCAAATACACTCATGTATTATATGTATATAAATTTATATATTCACATATACTGTATACTGTATATATGTATATATATATATATATATATATATATATATATATATATATATATATATATACTATTTGTTAAGATATATCCCTAGTTGGAAAACCAGGATGCTCTAAGCTCAGGAGCTACAACAGTTAAAATAGCCCAGTGAGGAGAGGAAACACGGAAAAATAAATATCTAAGAAGAGTAACAGCATTCAAATAAATATCTACTATATGAACTATAAAAACTAAAAAAAAAAAAGATAAAGAGAAAAAGGCAGAACAGCGTGCTCGTGTGTACCCTCAAGCAAGAGAATTCCAACCCAAGGCAGTGGAAGACCATGGTAGAGAGGCTAGGGCTCTACCCAAGACTAGAGAACAATGGTTTGATATTGAAGTGAACTTCTCCAAAAAGAGCTGCTGACCATACCTAAAGAGTCTCTTCTACCCTTAACATGAGGAAAGAGGTCACTGAACAATTACAGTGAAGTAATCCCTTGGGTGAAGAAGAATTATTTGGTAATCTCATTGTAGTCAGGTGTATGAGGACACAGGAGAATGTGTAAAGAATAGGCCAGATTCTTCGCTGTGTGTGTGTGTGTGTGTGTGTGTGTGTGTGTGTGTATGTGTATAGGCAAAGGGAAAATAAACTGTAACAAGAGAGAAAGATCCAATGTAGTATTGTCTGGCTAGTCAAAAGACCCCATAAATCTTTATCTGTAGTATCTCAACGGGTGGCTGGTGCCCTGGCCAACCTACAAATATACATATACATAGGATAACTTCAGCACTAACACTTGTGATTTACGAATTTTCAAATAAGTCACAAATACCATTAAAACTAAATTCGCTGTGAATTGAAATTTCAATAATATTGATAATAATTATAGATTCGATTCCTTGTTCGCGTGCAAATATTTATCATTGAAGAAATTTCCCTATGGGTCTCAGATCCCATGACAGAATTCCATATGAATGGATATTTATGACTTACTAGTAATATATATATATATATATATATATATATATATATATATATATATATATAATTCATATATATATATAATTCATATATATATATATATATATATATATATATATATATATATATATATGTATATGTATATATATTATATATATATATATATATATGAATTATATATATATATATATATATATATATATATAAATATATATATATATATATATATATATATATATATATATATATATATATATTATGAATTATATATATATATATATATATATATATATATATATATATATATATATATATATATATATATATATATATATATGAATGATATACATATACATACACACACGTATATATATATATATATATATATATATATATATATATATATATATATATATATATATATATATATATATATATATATATGTGTGTGTGTGTGTGTGTGTGTGTGGGTGTGTGTGTGTGTGAGTGTGCGTTTGTGTATGTATATGTATGATCATATATATATATATATATATATATATATATATATATATATATATATATATATATATATATATATATATATATATATACTTATACGTATATGCAATACTACGATGCTAATGATATCATCAGTTCTCATTTGCAAATGCAACATTATAAGAGATGATCAGTTTTCTATCGTGCCACAGCATGTGAA
>NC_090736.1:45928423-45930923 GCF_036898095.1 Palaemon carinicauda | reverse complement strand
GATCAGAGTTATGAAAAATCTTATGCAACATGCATAACGAACTAATTGAACGACGGTGCCAAAGATTAATATCTAGATCAGGAATAAGACATTTAATAGACCGTAAGTTTCTGTCCAACAAATTAAGATGAGAATCAACAGCTGAACATCAGACAGGAGAACAATACTCAAAACAAGGTAGAATGAAAGAATTAAAACACTTCTTCAGAATAGATTGATCACCGGAAATCTTGTAAGACTTTCTTAATAAGCCAATTTTTTTTTGCAATTGAAGAAGACACAGACCTAATGTGTTTCTCAAAAGTAAATTTGCTGTCGAGAATTATATAAAATTTTAAAAGAGTCATACAAATTTAAAGAAACATTATCAATACTGAGATCCGGATGTTGAGGAGCCACCGTCCTTGATCTACTTACAATCATAGTTTGAGTTTTGTTAGGATTCAACTTCATACCCCATAATTTGCACCATGCACTAATCTTAGCTAAATCTCTATAAATGGATTAACCAACCCCAGATCTACATTCAAGGGATGGAATTGATGCAAAGAGAATAGCATCCTCTGCATATGCAACAAGCATGTTTTCTAGGCCAATCCACATGTCATGTGTATATTGTATGAAAAGTAATGGGCCAAGAATACTGCCCAGTGGAACACCGGATATCACATTCCTATACTCACTATGGTGCCCATCAACAACAACTCTTTGATATCTATTACCTAAAAAATCAATAATAATTCTAAGAAACGACCCACCCACTCCCAACTGTTTCAGTTTGAAAACAAGGGCCTCTTGGTTAACACGGTCGAAGGCAGCACTAAAATCAAGGCCAATCATGAACTTCCTGACGACAATCAAGGGATCTCTGTACAGCATTGGAGATTATAAGAAGGGCATCACATGCTCCAAGGCCTTTGCGAAAACTAAATTGCAAACTAGGGAATAGATGATTACCTTCAGCAAACCTATTAGGACGTTTTGAAAGACGTTCAAAAACTTTAGATGATATGGGAGTTATGGAAATTGGGCGGTAATCAGTTGGACTTGAGCTACCACAAACACATTTACATAGAGGAGTAACATTACCAATTCTCCAACAAGTGCTAAAAGCTCCTCTTCTTGCTAACTTGTGCAAAATAACAGATAACTTTGGAGCTAAGAAATCTGCTGTATTTATAAAAAACAAAGGAAATATACCATTTAGGTCTACACCTCCATAGGCATCAAGGTCTCTTGCTCGTAAGACATTGTTTCACTTTTTCCTTCTATAATACATAATTTTTCAGTAAATGTAATTATTGAAGGCAAATTTTGAATGGCTAAACAACACGAGGTTGATGCAGCTTTCATTTGGGAGAGACAAAATTATTTCAATGTGATAATATAAATATAAATGTAATAATTTTAATAATTCTAATAATAATAATAATAATAACAATAATAATAATAATAATAATAATAATAATAATAATAATAATAATAATAATAATAATAATAATAATAATAATAACAATGATAATAATAACAATAATAATAATAATAATAATAATAATAATAATAATAATAATAATAATAATAATTTTTATAATAATAACTACAATATTATTGTGCATAATATTAATAATCTTAGTAATTTTAAAGTGAGATCGGTGTTACTGTATAAACATGAGTCGCGGTTTAACCATGAAACAAATAAAACAAGCAAACAAACAATATCCAACAGATTTTGAAGTGAAGACTGGAGTAAGATAATTAGATTTCTTAATTGTTTTTCGTAGACACAAAAAGCACCAACGTTATATTAATTTAAGGCAGATAATAAATAAGGTGCAAATCGTTAAGGTGACAGGTTTCGTCCCTGTAAGAGAGCATAATTTACAGTAAGAAAAAAAAATTTAATCTCTGTAAAAATATACTGTTAGCATCCGTATTTCAGTAAAATACAGGCGGCGGTAATTTTTATCTTTCACGGCTATTATCTTTTACGGGTTGGTGACTGTAATATTCCTCCTTCACGTAAATATATCCGTTTTTAAGACTGTAAATTACTGGCAACATTTATTCAAGGATTTTTACCGCTTTTTATGTCAAATTTACAAGGGTAGGTTTTTTATTTATTAAAGAGAGCATTGGGTAAATTGTGTTAAGCGCAGCTGGAAATTGGATCATTTGACCAGTGTTTTCAATTAAAGCAATATTCTTGGGTGTTATTAACATCAAGACTGAAGAATATTACTTAAATGGTATAACATAATTTAGGAGGTACTTGAAAACTTTGTGAAGATACAAAACCCTTTGAGGCATCTAAGGATTTTTGGCAGCGCTGAAGTAGTAGATGGTATCCGGTGTGAAATAAATACATAACAACCTAGGGTCATGTTGAATCCTCAGCCTAGTTGAAGACCTATCAATGGAAAATACGCCGGTAATCGGAAGCGTAATTATCTATCAACAGAAAAAAAGGTCGAATTTCTGTTTCATCTGAAATATTATTTTA
>NC_090736.1:45918423-45920923 GCF_036898095.1 Palaemon carinicauda | reverse complement strand
TGCATATTGATTAGTAAAATAGAGATTACTCTCTTTATCAACTGTAAAATTAGTTGAAAATTTTGCCATATCACCAGAAAGAGTAAGAAATTACAGTAAGTACCTTTCAAACAGTTTAATTAAACGTAACCAAAACACACACACACACACACATATATGTATATGTATGTGTGTATATATGTGTACACACACACTTATCTTAAAAACAGTAACATCAAAATAAATATCTCCTATATGAACTATACAAACTTCAACCAAACAAGAGGAAGAGAAATTAGATAGAATAGTGTGCCCGAGTGTACCCTCAAGCAAGAGGACTCTAACCTAAGACAGTGGAAGACCATGGTAAAGAGGATATGGCACTACCAAAGACTAGAGAACATTGGTCTGATTTTGGAGTGTCCTTCTCCTGGAAGAGCTTCTTACCATAGCTAAAGAGTCTCTTCTATCCTTACCTAGAGGTAAATGGCTACTGAACAATGACAGTGCAGTAACTACTTGGTTGAAGAAGAATTGTTGGGTAGTCCTCAGTGTTGTCAGGTTTATGACGACGGAGGAGTGTGTGTAAAGAATAGATCAGACTATTTGGTGTATGTGTAGGCAACCCTAACCAGAGAGAAGGATCCAATGTAGTACTCCCTGGCAAGTCAAAGAACCACATAACTCTCTAGCGGTAGTATACGAGTATACACACACACACACACACACACACACACATATATATATATATATATATATATATATATATATATATATAGATAGATATATATATATATATATATATATATATATATATATATATATATATATGTGTGTGTGTGTATGTGTGTGTGTGTGTGTGTATTTATACACATATGCATATATATAAGATTTCAGTGGTCCACATGAGGCATTTTTCTCATTCAGACCTTATCTAATACATTTGATTTCAATTGCCGGTTTAAAGTGAACTAACACTCAAAGACTATATTTAAAATCTGCCTGGCTCTCTCTCTCTCTCTCTCTCTCTCTCTCTCTCTCTCTCTATATATATATATATATATATATATATATATATATATATATATATATATATATATATATATATAATCTGGAAACGCCAGGTGGCATTACCAGACGATAACTCTCTGTCCTTCGGGTAGGGGGAGAGGGTGGGAAGGGTTTGAATCTGTGTGTGTGTACATGTGCGTGCGTGGGCACATCTATCTAGATAATTAGCAATCACTTTTGACGGGTCATGTTAACTAGTGTTATCTATCATCCAATCTTATCAGTTTACAGCATATTTTAGATCCATCCGATGTAAAATTCCTCTTCCTTAAAATACAATTAACTTGTTTCAGACAGTTCTGTATAGTTCTTATTGTTCAATCATGGTACTAAAACACCAATTATTTATAGTTCATCTTCTTTTGTTAAAATGGAAATAGGATCAGTGTATGTTTGTTTTTATTTAGGGCCATTTCTAAACATGATCTTATATTTTAACAAATTCCTTTTTTTATCACAGATATGCTTATAAATCGGTCTATTCATCCACACTAGCAAAGATCAGCGCTTAAGGCTGAATAGCAGAGGCAAGGGGCAGTGACATTGCCCTATCAAGCAGGACAATGCCTTAGAGACTGACCATACATCTATATGATCGCCGGCCAAGCCCCCTTTCCACCCGTACAAAAATAAATGTAACTTATTTTTCTATATAGATTTTTTTCTAATATTTTCTCACGCAGTTTTGTGTGTGGACTTGAGTGGGATAATTTTCGGTGTTATATGTTCTGTGTGCATGACTGTTTTAGGTAAAATGTCTTTACAGGCTTTTTGGAATGTAATTTTAAGGTAGTTTGCATAATGGTCTTATCTGCTGTTGGGTGGTCTTAAGGACCAAGACAAGCAATAATTCTCGGGAACTAATCTTTGTTTTCGTTTCCGAGCTTAACGTGTGACACGGCTGAGAAATGGTCGGCAGTGAATTCTGCTACTTCAACAGAGACTGTAGCTTAAGGGGGTTCATGGCTACAACCCTTTTGGACACCGTGGGTGCTGGGCTGCTATGAAGAGTGCCTAAACCGTCG
This sequence comes from Palaemon carinicauda, assembly GCF_036898095.1. Taxonomy (NCBI): domain Eukaryota; kingdom Metazoa; phylum Arthropoda; class Malacostraca; order Decapoda; family Palaemonidae; genus Palaemon; species Palaemon carinicauda. Next base: position 45,918,848 of record NC_090736.1, on the reverse strand, counting down.
TGCTGAGTGGAAGACATTTATTACAAATGGATCCTGTCGACGTTTGTGCTTTGATTTCGAAAACGGTTCTTCGCTAAATACAGGCTCACACTCTCTCTCTCCCTCCATCTCTGGACTTTGCATCTTGCACTTAGCACATGATCGATAGAAAACCCTTCACTTAAGCCATACTTGCTTCGCCCTTTAGCTAAGGTAAGGCCATTAGTGTCTTTTAGTTGAGGTTTCAGAGTCTTGACGTGACCTAAAAATAACAATAAAATAACTCTGTAAGGACAAGTTACGTAAAACTTTACATGCATTATGCATCGTAATAGTTTCGTTACTTTCTTTTTTCTCATACAGTTCTGCGAGTGCTAGTGTTATAGTTGGATTGTATTGGTCAGTCTTAGCCAGTTATATGGATGGTGTTGTTTTCCGCTGGTGGG
>NC_090736.1:45898149-45908149 GCF_036898095.1 Palaemon carinicauda | reverse complement strand
ACCACCCTTGAAGTCTGAAGTTCTATGAAGATAGACCTTTAGGCATTCTACTGGACATAGAGATGCATCTTCTTTCAGAGGGCAGATTCTCCAGGGAACCCCACCTGTTGGTGGGTAACTCATTCTTGGCGAGAATCGTAGGAATCCGGAAACAGGTTCAGTTCTTCCCCATCCAGGAACTGAACACGACCTGCTCTCATCGAGAGGCTACAATCTCACTAACCCTGGCCCCGGACGCGAGTGCAAAATAGGAAAATAACTTTTTGTGTCAAATCCTTTAACGCACACTCTTCATTGCTCACAGAGAAGCGAAATGAAGAACTTGTCTAAAGACCATGAAATGGGCTTTGGAGGTGCTGAAGGTCTGAGCCTAGCACAGGCTTTCGGGACTTTATCAAAGATATCGTTACCTAGGTCGACCTGGAAGGCATATAGAATGGGTCTTGTCAAAGCAGACTTACACGCTGAAATCGTGTTCTGCTGCCAACCCTTTGACCATGGAGGTGGTGAAAAAAGATAAGCAGAAGTCTGTCAAGATCTCCTGCGGAATCTTCGCCTTGACAAAAGGCCACCCATTTTCTCCAAGATGACTCATATTGCCTTCTAGTAGATTTGCATTTATATTCCTCAAGGAAGTCTATACTGGCTTTCGAAATCCCGAAACGCTTTCTCACCGCTAGGGAGAGAAAATCATGAACTGCAGGGTCCGGGTTTTCTGTAATGAAGCGCAGACAGTTGACTTCTGGACTCGCTGGGTCAGAACTGGATCTGGTAGTGGTACAAACTTCAGCTACAGTTCAATGCCAGGAGGAACCACACGCTGTTCGGCCACTTGTGGGCCACTATTGCTGCTACCCTTTGGAGGATCTCAGTTTGTTGAGGGACCCTCAACAGAAGGTTGTGAGGAGGGAACAGATAAATCTTGGACATCTGTTCCAGTCGAGGGACATCGCGTCCACTGCTTCCGCTAAGGGGTCCTCGTACGGGGCACGTACAGGGGCAACTTCTTGTTGTCTTTCGTCGCAAAGAGGTCTATCTGCAGTTCTGGGACTGATTCAGAATGAAGGAGAATGATCCTGCTTCTAAGGACCATTCCGGCTCTATCGGTGTGAACCTGGATAGAACATCCGCTGTCACATTGCGGACTCCTTGAAGGTGAACTGCCGACAGGTACCACTTCTTTTCCGCCAATCGGAAGACGGCCAACATCACCTGGTTGAGAGGTGGTGACCTCGATCCTTGTCGATTCAAGTATCTCACAACTACCTCGCTGTCTATATACCACTTTATGTGGAACGAATGACGCGGGGAGACTTTCTTTAAGGTAAGGAGCACTGCCTAGCTTCTAGAAAGTTTTATGAGAAAGGTCTTGAATAGCCTGGACCAAGTCCCCTGGACTTTTTTCCGATGAGAGTGACCTCTCCATCCCTCCTTCGAGGCATCTGAGTGAATCGTCACCGACGGGGGAGGTGGCTGAAGAAGAACCTGACTTCTTTAGATGTCTGGCTTGGGACCAAGGCCTGAGAAGAGTACTAGCCGAAGCGGCTGGTCTTCTCAGATCTCTTCACGCGTTGATGCTTAACTTCTCCAAACTCCGATTGCATCCTTTAGCTGTGCTCTTAGCACTGGGTCTGTCACCGAAGCAAAACTGGAGAGAGCGCAGTACTCTCTCCTGTTCGTGTCTTGATATCCTTTCGGAATCTTGAAGTTTCTTGACAGAACCTGCTATCTCCTTCCTTTTCTTCGCCTGGGTGGAAGAGAAACGGTGTGACAAAAGGTCCAGTGGATCTTAGCCACTGGAACTTTTGAGATGGAGAAAGTCGAGACTTTTTCTGTTGATCTTGAAGCCTAGGTACTCTAGGAACTGGATCACTTGACTGGAAGCTTGCAAGCATTCTGTCTCGGATGCTGCCCACACCAACCAGTCGTCCAGGTAGGCTACTACCTGAATTCCCTTTAGGCGAAATTGTTTTGAGAGCTACGCTCGCAAGCTTCGTAAAAATCCTTGGGGCTATGTTTAGCCCGAATGGCATGGCTCCGAAGGCGTATAGTCTTCGTTGTAGCCTGAACCCTAGGTAGGGGGAGAGTCGATTGCTAATTGGAATGTGGCCAGTAGGCGTCTGACAAGTCTATAGAGACGGAATATGCCCTCTTGGGCAGTAAGGTCCTTATGTGTTGCAGTGTTAGCAATTTGAATTTGCAATTCACTATGAACTTGTTAAGTGGCGACAAGTCCAGAATGACTCTGAGCTTTTCCGAGTCTTTCTTGGGAACACAAAACAGCCTCCCTTAGAAATTGATGGGCTTCACCCTTTTTCTCCAACCGTTCTTGAACGTACTCCTCCATAACGGGGGTGGAGTGTTGGAAAAACCGAAGGTAGGGGGGTGGAGTGCTGTACCAGCTCCCGCCCCAGTCCATTCTTGAGTAGGCTGTGGGCCCAGGGATCGAAGGTCCACCGATCCCGAAATTTCATCAGTCTCCCTCCTACCGGTATCGTTTCACTTGGACTGCCGTCCTGAGGTCTTGCCTTCCTGACCACGACCACCCCTGAATCCCCTTCCCCTTGAGGGGCGTCTAGACGAGCCTCTGGCTGCTCCTCTAGGCTTTGCTCGAAAGGAAGATAGACTGCCCTTCGAACGCTGGGGTGACTGCCGTGGACTGTGTCGACACGGCCTGGGGTACCCACTGAAAGGTGGTCGGGGTTTGTGCCCACGATCTGGGGCACTGGGGGGCAATGGCAATTGCAGTTGCTGTTGCTATCTAAGAGGCTTGGCTGGCCCGAAACGGTAGCCTAATCCTCATAGTCTTCCTCTTTGGTTGAGGACCCTCATCCGGGGAAGACTTTCTTTTGATAGCCAGGCCCCACTTCTGGAGAAGGTTTCTATTCTCCAAGGCGGCTTTATCAACAACTTCTTTGACCAAGTCGGTAGGGAAAAAGGTCTTTTCCCCAAATGTTGGAGGAGATTAGTTTCTTTAGCTCGTGCCTCACCGTAGCCGAGGTAAACACGAACTCCCTACAAGCTCTCCTTGCCTTGACGAAGCCATAAAGGTCCTTCGTCACTGTGGCCAGATGAGGCTTGGCCACTACCATGAACATTTCATGGACCTTGGGGTCACTTGCCATCGTCTCGAGAGTAGTCTGAAGAGACATTGAGGGCAGTCAGTCTTTCTTTTGTATCGAACTCACTTCGCAAAAGAAAGTCAGACCAGCTTAGGGAGGATCCTTGCCGAACTGAACGTCCGGCAATATCAGCCTCCAACTTTCCCACTGAGAACGTAAAATGGACGTCCTTCCAGTCTTTGTGGTCCATAGGCAGGGCCAGCGACAAGGGTTACACTCCTCTAGGGAGGGGGCAAGACTTGCCGGCCTCGATTGCTTTTAGTACAGCCAGAAACCCTTTCTGTAAAGGGGAAGGCTCTAGTAGGCGAGGACACCAAGGAAGGGAGCTTCCTATTCAATGCAGCTACCTTTGAGTTAGAGAAGCCCCTCTCTTTCATCGAGGATGAAAGTAGAGCTTCGAGCCTTAGCATGGTCCATCACTATGACCTCCTTCGGCTCTGTCTCCTCCTTTGAAGCTGGTTCCTTCCTCAGCCGGACATAACAGTCCGGATATGATGCCTTGCTGGGCCAGAATTCCACCCTCCAGGGGAACTGAGCCCAGCTTATCTGAGATGACGATCTTTCCAGTCGTCATCGGCATGTGCTCAGCATACCTCCATGGGTTAGCATCTGAGCACACGGGAAGGTCTTTCACATTGAGCTTTTTCTGGGGCCCATGTGATTCTGCAAGGCACTGCATTCGCAGTTCCATTGCAGCCGCCTTCTCCTGATTCTCCTTCTGGATTTAGTTGGATCATTCCAACAATAGAAGAGAGGGCCTGTCCCAGCTCTACTGGGAGGACCGGCCGATGTAGAGGGGCTTGAACTTCATCCTGGGCTTCTGCCAGGAGGTCTTCCTCCTGACACCCGTCCACATCAGACATCCTGTCATTTAGCTGGATGTCTTGCATCGCGACCGTGACTTCAGCATCCACCTGGATCTGAACTTAGGGGATCTCCTCTTGAGCTGGGGAATCACTGCATCAGCTGATGCCTTAGGGAAAAGATACGCCTCATCTTCTCACTTGGAAGATAAGGGCCAGAAGTGTTCTTTTAGGAAGCCCCTTACCCAGGTACGAAGCTTCTTCCTAGCTATTTTAAATGTCTCAATAATCAGGTTAGTGCACACAGTACATACCTGAGAGTCCCAATACCGGAGATCATCCTTGGAGACAGGCGTATGCTGCGTGTCTCCTACAAAACTCATGTCCGCAGAGGTTCTTGCTGCTGACATTGCAGAAAGCACTTCCCCACTTCGGAGTGTCCTTCTGTAAAGAGAAGAAATTTCCATGAGTATCAAGTGAACTATGTATCACTGGATATGCATAGTATAGCATAGCAATTCAGAAAGGAAAGACACACACTTGTGTTTCCCTCACAACCCATTGTTGCAGCCTTCCAGATAATAAAATCAAAAATTGTTTATCTCTTCTAGAGTAACCAATGCAAGGTTTCCAGAGGAAACAGGTGGAGCTCACACCTAGGCAATGATTTTAAAATCCTGGATAATAGACAGGGAAGAACTCAGCTTCCTATCTGAGGGCAACAGCAAAGGGATGTGCAGAAAACACAATAGTGTTAGAAGATACAGTGCTGTAACCAAAACCTTTACTATAGTTTTTCTTCTTACTGTATATGCTATACAGAAGAATACTAGTACAGTATAGGGGGATGTGTGCCGGCCTGCCTTTGCCGGCCGGCACACACCACAACTAGCTTTAAAGTATACTACTTAACAGCTATAGGGCGGCAGCACTCTGGTTCAAATGCCTGTGCCGGTCGGCAGCAAATGCCGGCCGGTAACAGCCAGTGTTGGCCGGCAATGGCTGCCGGCCAGCAACTACACAAGGTAGTACCCAGCTGCCGGCCACACTCTTGGTGACCGGCAGACAAGGACTGACATAAGCCAGCCGACAAAGGTACAAGACCAATGCCAGCCGGCAAACAAAAGAACCAGAGGACTACACCTGCCCGGCTGCCGGCCTCATAGGCCGGCAGCCAGGACAGGTATGGCACTAGAAGAAAAAATAGAATGGATGCCGGGATAAGAGTGTACACAACCTCCAAGCCCGGCAACCGAAAGAGTTGCATATAAGGAAGGGGAGAAACTAATTCAGGCTTCCTTGACCAATGCCGTCCGGCTCTGCCGGCAGGCATGGATGAGGGACCAAGAGAGGTCCGGGGCAGCACTCGAAAACATAAGACCCTTGCCGGGCCAGCAGCTCTGCCGGCCGGCAATGGGCTGAGTCAATTCCACATCCCAACCTATACTAGGTCCAGAAGTAGAAAGACGTACAGTACAGTAAGACCCCTGCCGGCCAGCTCTGCCGGCGGCAAGGTACAGTACAGTAATGGCTAGGCCATTACGGAGATAGAGGGGGGAAGGGACAAGAGGGTCCTGCCAACCTTGCTTTAGTGACAGATCACCCGCACGCCAAGAAACTTATCTTAGCCTAAGGGAGATCTAAGGGGAAAGGCTAGCAATACTTGCCAGCTTCCAGAGCACCAAAGCAAGGAAGGCGTTGCTACTCCCCAAGGGAAGAACTTATCCTCCCCCGAGAACAGCAACAAGACTAGTCTGGTAGATCACAAAAGAAGGAATCATAACTACAGAAACCTTCGGTAGTGACCTAAGGGAGCTAAGCTCCCTTTGTATGTGTTAGGTCAGCGAGGGGGACTCTGCCCCAAGCCAGACAACACAGACTCAGACTAAAAACTCTGTTGTTCTGTCCCTCTTGAACCATAACTACAGGAACAGGAAGGTACAGTAACACCCTAGTATAGTTTTATCGAAATAAATTCGGAAAAAAACCACTTAGGGAAAAGCCCAAGGCTTAAACAGAGGGAAAGGGATTGCATACCTTCTCCGAAGAAAAGAAAGCAACTGGGGGAGTATGATAAAGTATACTAAGGCTCCATAAGCAATTAGCCTAGGCACCAAGAGAATCGATTACCTAATTCATCGAAACTCACACGTATACAATCTTGGAAATATTCCACACAGTCTAAAATGTATAAAATATAGTCTAAAGCTTCAATAAAATTTTAATTACACTCGGAAAAACCAAAATCATGCATGAAGTACTAGGACCAAACGACTAGGCTACATGGCCTAGCGTAGGCCAGAATGGCAAATTACTTCGCCAAAATAATACTAAGCACGAAAGGAAATCCCTATGTAATGCTAAATAGCTAAAATTTATAAAGCAAAACAACCAGGAATGTCGCTCTGACTAACAAATTTATACCTAGCGAGCGACAGTGTCCAGGACACCTCTGGTAAGGCTACGGCTCTTAATATCAAAGATTAATCCTAATTAATCAGTCAAAATTTTACCAAGAGCCTACATTTATACATAACAGACACTATACTCAACTTATCAGAGGCCGACGAAGACGAAGAAGCCATGAAAAGTCGAATAAATCCAAGATTTGCGAGAAAAAACAGGAAAAAAACACCGAGTTGTTAAGCTACGCAAAAAGGAATACATATGGCGCCAGGATTGGCGCCAGGCACGCATACGAATCGGGGGATAGGGAAGCCTTGGGAGCGGCTCCCCTTTTTCTTTCCCGAATTCGTATCTCATCAATCACCTCCTACGAGACGAAATCTCTGTCCAGGATTCAGGTTGCCAATGTGACGTGTCTAGAATACGTCCTCTGATATGTCGCGATATCCCTTTCACGAGGGATACTCGCTCCAGGAGTTAGAATTCTGGTACCTTAAGGTAAATTCTCTGGGAATATCGCCGTAGTTGTAATATACCCTAGGAAGCTACCCTATAGAACTTCCATCAGGACGACATGGCTTAAGCCCAAAAAATATATTTATATTTATATATATATAAGGAATATATGTAAATATATATATATATATATATATATATATATATATATATATATATATATATATATATATATATATATATATATATATATATCTATATATATATATATATATATATATATATATATATATATATATATATATAATATATATATATTATATATATATAATATATATATATATATATATATATATATAAGTATATAATTAAATACATATATATATATAGTATATATATATTATAGTATATATATATATATATTTATATATATATATATATATATATATATATATATATATAGATAGATAGATAGATAGATAGATAGATAGATAGATACTCACATGCATACCATACATACAGTATATATAAATTTTTTCCTAAAAATGCTAGATTTTCTCTCAAATCTGAATTACACACACAAAAACATACACTCACCCACACACACACACACACACACACACACACACATATTTATATATATATATAAATATATATATATATATATATATATATATATTTATATATATATATATATATATATATATATATATATTTATATATATATATATATATATATATATTATATATATATATATTCATTATAAATACACACACATAACTTCCGAATTGTTGAACAGCATTATGTAGATATACTATTAACCACGACGAGATATCACGCTGGAAAAAAAAAAGTCTATCAAAATATCACCCCACTCAAAATCAAATGATAGTTTTTCATCTTGACATTAGATTGAATAACGTTTGTACACCAAGAGCGATCCCAAATGAGCTTTAAATATTCTGGCCTTAACGTTAATCGCTTAGAAGATAAATTCAACGGACATTTTTAAAATTATATTATTACACAAGAAAAATAGCTTTGGTAAAAGAGTTTTTACGCAGAATAGGCTATTGTGCTTGCATCTTTTTTTTTCATTCGATTTTGATATTTGTTAGGCAAATATCGGTCTAGATCAGTGGTTCCCAACCCTGGGGTCGCGACCCCAATTGGGGTCGGCAAGCAATTTTCTTGGAGTCGTGAAGGCATGATGATTATCTAAATGGTGTTGGCTGATATCATTTGGACTAAGAGGATTTAGTAGGCTTTATATGAAATTTTCCTCATTCCTACCCAAGGTAGTATATATAAATCTAAAAAAGGAAGGATAGGATGACCATACTCAAACCAAGTTGTTTCCATATTTTTGTATATACCTTAATCTCACGATCAACTGGGCTGATTGTTCACAATGTACATACATTACATTGCTGTCTATTGGCCTTTCACAGATCATTTTGTACACAGAAGGTTTATTAAGAACGATAAATCTGTGTTAAAATATTTATAGGGTTTATCCACAGATCTAACAAGTCTGTATTTTATATCTGGTCCCATCCTGTGTTTTGTATATATATATACTGTATATATATATATATATATATATATATATATATATATATATATATATATATATATATATATATATATATATATATATATGTGTGTGTGTGTGTGTGTGTGTGTGTGTGTGTGTATGTGTGTGCGTGTGTGTCTGATCATTTTTATTAATTAAAGAGATTGCATCTGGCATGTCTGTGTCACTGTGCTCCCATTCAGCTTAAACAAACAATGAATATGTATTTGGAAATTTGTAGGTATGAGGCATTGCTATATTTATGTTTGTTGTAATTTTCAATCTTTAAGGTTATATCTAAGATTTTTTGTTTGCTTTTCTGTAATAGAAAACGTTTGATGTTTGAAATATCTATTAATTAGATATCTATTGAACGATATTTTACCTACAAATTAGGAAAATCTAAAATAGATTCATATATGCCGAAAATACTGATGTTTATAAACCTCAGCTGCAGTAAGACATACCTACATAAAAAGAGATGACAAATGAGTTGTTGGTGATTACTTAAAATGCAGATCAATAGTCTCAAATTCCCTAAAAAACTTAAATGAGAAAGGGAGGAGGGGATAAGCGTGTATGTATATGTATCTGTGTGCACTACATAAATTTATGAAAGATATAAATAAAGACATATTGTAATTTATAATTATATATTTTCATAGCATTTTCACTGATATAGTTATCATTAGCAAGTCTTGATTGACTAATTTTAATTATCTCTCTCTCTCTCTCTCTCTCTCTCTCTCTCTCTCTCTCTCTCTCTCTCTCTCTCTCTCTCTCTCTCTCTCTCTCTCTCTCTCTCTCTGTCTCTCTCTCTCTCCTCTCTCTCTCTCTACCTGATTCTACAAAAGGTTGTTGCAATTATGGCAATAGCAACAAAGGCAAGCAGAAATATATGGAGGAATACATTAACATCAGTAATACTTGCTTTATCTCAACAGAAAAAAAAAACTTAATTTTTGATGTGCAGTGAAGTATTCTCAAAAGAATCAAGTAAAGAAAGCCTGGTGTTTTTCAAGAATAAGCATGTGGATCTGAAAAAAAAAATCTCGTTTTGGACAGAGGTGTAAATTCCCAGAGACAAAGTAAATCTATTAAAATGGCGTTTTATATCGTATTTCTAAGAACTGGAAATAAAATGTCATTATCGAGGAACTAATTTTACCTTGTAATCATGCTGGGCATCTACACTTGATCTATTCACATTTGAAAATGATGAATCAACATATGTAGGTAATCTTCCTCAGTTATTAGTTTATGTTCGATACATAAATTATGGCGATTTTTGAGGTTGAATTTCTTTCTTGCAGACCAATAGAAACAACTGAAGCTGTGCTATATTAAAAAAATAGGATGTTTTCTTAAAAAACAAGGATTGATGTGTGAAAATATCTGTGGCATGTGTACTGATGGAGCACCTTCTATGCTAGGTTGTAGATCTGGGTTTCAACAGAAGGTAAAGAATATTTCCCCGGAAGCTGTTGGAATCCATTGCATGATACATCGTCAAGTATTTTCTGCAAAAAAACATTGCCAAAGACTTAAAAACTTATGCAATCACTTGATAAAGCAGTTAACTTTATAAATTCAAATGCGTTGAACAATTGCTTGTTTGCTAAAGTGTGTCATAAAA
>NC_090736.1:45875649-45885649 GCF_036898095.1 Palaemon carinicauda | reverse complement strand
TATATATATATATATATATATATATATATATATATATATATATATATATATATATATATATATATATATATATATATATATATATATATATGTGTGTGTGTGTGTGTGTGTGTGTGTGTGTGTGTGCGTGTGTGTGTGTGTGCGTGTGTGTGTGTGTTTGGGTATGTGTGTCTTTATGTATTTTTTTATATATAATTACGCTTCCGATTACTGGCATATTTTCCATTAGTAGGTCTTTAACCAGGACGAGGATTTAACATGAAATGGTGCCACCTTAGGTTCTATTGTTTTTATTTTACACCAGATATCATTTATTATTTTAACACTGACAAAAATCCATGAATACCTCAAAGCTTTTTGGTCAACAACTTCCAAACTTATGTTATACTAATTAAGTATAATTCTTCCGTTTGATGTTAATAGCACCCAAGAACATTGCTTTATTTGAAAACACTGGTCAAATGCTCCATTTTCTAGCTGAGCTTAACCAAATATACCCAATCCTCTCTTTTTAATAAAAAAAAAAAAAACCTACCCATAAGAATTCGTCATAAAAAACGGTAAAAATCCTTGAATTAATGTTGTCAGTAAATTACCGTCTTAAAAACGGATATATTGACGTGAAGGAGGAATATTACAGTCACCAACCCGTAAGACATAATATCAGTGTAAGATAAAAATGACTGCCGCCTGTATTTTACTGAAATACGGATGCGAGTAGTATATTTTTACAAAGATTAAAATTCCTTTTTTTATTTTTTTTTTCTGTTTTTTTTTTTTACTGTAAATTAGGTTCTCCTACAGAGAAGAAATATATTACCTTGACAATTTGCACCTTATTTACCTTATTTCCGTATTTATTATCAGCGTTTAATTAATATAACGTTGGTGCTTTTTGTGTCTAGGAAAAATAATTAATCAATCTAATTATCTTACTCCAGTCTTCAATTCAAAATCTGTAGGATATTGTTTGTTTGTTTGTTTTATTTGTTCTATTGTTAAACAGTGATTCATGTCTATACAGTAACACCAATCTCACGATAAAATTATTAAAATTATTAATATTATGTACATTAATAATGTAACTATTATTATTATTATTATTATTATTATTATTATTATTATTATTATTATTATTATTATTATTATTATTATTATTATTAATACATTCATATTTATGTTATCACATTGAAATAATTTTGTCTCTCCCAAATGGGAGTCGCATTAACCTTGTCAATGGAAATTTGCCTTCAATAATTACGTTTACTGAAAAATTATGTATTACAGAAGTAGACAGTGAAACAATTTCTTACGAACAAGAAAAACATTCATCTCTCTCTCTCTCTCTCTCTCTCTCTCTCTCTCTCTCTCTCTCTCTCTCTCTCTCTCTCTCTCGTCAGTCCGTTCTCAGCGAAGGCAAATATCCAATAATGGAACAACAAACATTACATGAATTTTCTGGCAATCTCAAAAATGTCAATCTTACGCAAAAATCTGAGTAAATACAACAGGAACTTATAACCATTATGTCTTGCTAACCAGATGGACAAACTCTTAAGATAAGCATCACTAGGCATAACAGGTCGTCGTTCCCAGTTGCTATACTTTCAAATTGTTTCGAATAGCAAAGGGATTATGTATACACACATACACACACCCACACACACATGTTATATATATATATATATATATATATATATATATATATATATATATATATATATATATATATATATATATATATATATATATATATATATATATATATACATTCATATATATATATATATATATATATATATATATATATATATATATATATATATATATATATATATATATATATATATATATATATATATATATATATATATATATATATATGTATATGTGTGTGTATGTGTGGTGTTTGTATTTTGTATTTATGTATATGTATGTTAATCTAATTATTCATTGATGTCTTTATATGTCTTTAAGCAGGTATTCATATATATATATATATATATATATATATATATATATATATATATATATATATATATATATATATATATATATATATATATATATATATATATATATATATATATATATATATATATATATATATATATATATATATATATATATATATATACATTCATATATATATATATATATATATATATATATATATATATATATATATATATATATATATATATATATATATATATGTATATGTGTGTGTATGTGTGGTGTTTGTATTTTGTATTTATGTATATGTATGTTAATCTAATTATTCATTGATGTCTTTATATGTCTTTAAGCAGGTATTCATATATATATATATATATATATATATATATATATATATATATATATATATATATATATATATATATATATATATATATATATATATATATATATATATATATATATATATATATGGATAAATATCAACACAACATCGTGTTCAAATAGAAATAAATTTCTACCTCATACTTGGGATCGAACGCTAGCCCCTTCTAATGAAAGGCCAGGTCGAAACCAACCATGCCACGAGAGACCATAAAAGAAATTGGAACCTGACGCTACCTAGCTGTCTGAGGATTTACCTGGCGAGACATCAATCTCTTACCAGAGAGTTTTACCCAATTTCCCGGCCCACCACGTGACACAATTGGTAGTAATTCATTCAAATTACCCCTAATGAGTCAATATGGATAAATATTAACACAACATCGTGTTCAAATAGAAATAAATTTCTCCCTCATACTTGGGATCGAATGTTAGCCCCTTCTAATGAAAGGCCAGGTTGAAACCAACCATGCCACGAGAGACCATAAAAGAAATTGGAACCTGACGCTACCTAGCTGTCCGAGGATTTACCTGGCGAGACATCAGTGTCTTACCAGCGAGTTTTAGCCAATTTCCCGGGCCACCACGTGACACAATTGGTAGTAATTCATTCAAATTACCCCTAATGAGTGAATATGGATAAATATCAACACAACATCATGTTCAAATAGAATTAAATTTTTACCTCATACTTGGGATCGAACGCTAGCCCCTTCTAATGAAAGGCCAGGTTGAAACCAACCATGCTACGAGAGACCATAAAAGGAATTGGAACCTGTTGCTACCTAGCTATCCGAGGATTTACCTGGCGAGACATCAGTCTCTTACCAGCGAGTTTTACCCAATTTCCCGGCCCACCACGTGACACAATTGGTAGTAATTCATTCAAATTACCCCTAATGAGTGAATATGGATAAATATCAACACAACATCGTGTTCAAATAGAAATAAATTTCTACCTCATACTTGGGATCGAACGCTAGCCCCTTTTAATGAAAGGCCAGGTCGAAACCAACCATGCCACGAGAGACCATAAAAGAAATTGGAACCTGATGCTACCTAGCTGTCCGAGGATTTATCTGGCGAGACCTCAGTCTCTTACCAACGCGTTTTACCTAATTCCCCGGCCCACCACGTGACACAATTGGTAGTAATTCATTCAAATTACCCCTAATGAGTCAATATAGATAAATATCAACACAACATCGTGTTCAAATAGAAATAAATTTCTACCTCATACTTGGGATCGAACGCTAGCCCCTTCTAATGAAAGGCCAGGTCGAAACCAACCATGCAACGAGAGACCATAAAAGAAATTTGAACCTGACGCTACCTAGCTGTCCGAGGATTTACCTGGCGAGACATCAGTCTCTTACCAGCGAGTTTTACCCAATTTCCCGGGCCACCACGTGACACAATTGGTAGTAATTCATTCAAATTACCCCTAATGAGTCAATATGGATAAATATCAACACAACATCGTGTTCAAATAGAAATGAATTTTTACCTCATACTTGGGATCGAACGCTAGCCCCTTCTAATGAAAGGCCAGGTAAATTCTCGGATAGCTAGGTAGCGTCAGGTTCCAATTTCTTTTATGATGTGTGTGTGTGTATTAAACATTTATTTGTAGATAAGTACATAAATATGAATTTAGAAATTTATGCTGACATCTATATATATATATATATATATATATATATATATATATATATATATATATATATATATATATATATATATATATATATATATATATATATATATATATATATATATATATATACAGTATACGTGAGTAGATTTAAATGCAAGTATATTCTAGGTACAATGAAGTTAACTTAGTTATATATACATTCATTTTCTAACAAAATTGTATACTTTTACAGTCCTTGAAGAGAATGAATTTAGAATTTTCAAATATTCTTCACACGTAAATGCTTAAAAGCTGCTTTCGTATCAAAATTAACAACAATTTTTTTTTTTTTGTGCTAACAATAACCTTAATCTATAAAACTAATACAACGGTATTAATAAAACACAGTAGTAATTCTTTGAGAAATATAGGTAAGGTTAATGTGAAAAACTTTTTTTTTCTGTGATTTTTTTAGGCCAAAAATCCTTGAAGTCTAAAACGGAAATTCTTATTATATGCTTTAATTGAATCTGTTGGAAAACCTTTTTTCCTTTTTTTTATTTACATTCCATATTATTATTATTATTATTATTATTATTATTATTATTATTATTATTATTATTATTATTATTATTATTATTATTATTATTATTATTATTATCATGACTTGCTAAGCTACAATTCATTTGGAAAAGTAGGATGCTCCAGGGGCTCCAACAGGGGAATTGCCCAGTGAGGGAAAGACACAAGGAGAAATAAAATATTTTAAGAACAGTAACATTTGAATGAATATTTCCTATAAAAAACTATAAAAACTTTAACAAAACGAGAGGAAGAGAAATAAGATAGAATAGTGTGCCCGAGTGGACCCTCGAGCAAGAGAACTCCAACCCAAGACAGTGGAAGATCATGGTACAGAGACTATGGCACTATCCTTGGCAAAGAACAATGGTTATATTTTGGAGTGTGCTTCTCTTAGAAGAGCTGTTGACCATAGCTAAAGAGCTTCTTACCCTTACCAAGAGGAAATTAGCCTCTGAAAAATTATAGTGCAGTAGTTAACCCCTTGGGTGAAGGAGATTTATTTGGTAATCTTAGTGTTGTCAGGTGTATTAGGACATAGGACAATCTATGAAGAATAGGCAAGACTATTCGGTTTGTGCGTAGGCATAGGAAAGACATATCGTAACCAGAGACAAAGATTCAATGTAGTACGGTCTGGCCAGTCAAAGGACTCTGTAACTCTCCAGCGGTAGTAACTCAACGGGTGGGTAGTGCCCTGGCCAACCTATTACCAAGGTTAATAAAAAAAAATGTGAAAGAAATCAATAAGGTAACAAAAATTCCCTCATAAAAATGTTACTAACTTGCGTTCCACTGTCTTGGATTAGAGTTCTCTTGCTTGAGGGTACACTCTTTCAATCTATTCCATCTTATTTCTCTTCCTCCTGTTTTTTGAAGTTTTTATATTTTATACACTATATGGAAGATCGAATTCAATATTGTTACTCTTCTTAGAATATTTTATTTCTATTGTTAATTACTTATCTTGTAGGTTATTTATTTCCTTATTTTCTTTCCTCACTGGGCTATTTTTCCCTGTTGGAGCCCTTGGGATTATACCATCTTGATTTTCCAGCTAGGGTTGTAGCTTAGCTTGTTATAATAATAATAATAATAATAATAATAATAATAATAATAATAATAATAATAATAATAATAATAATAACGTACTAGACAAGTGAGGAAATGACAACTAACCCCTGGAAATGGAAATTCATCCGTTTATATTTCACATCACCGAAAGTGATTCATCTCACTGGAGGTAATGAAAAGGAGTCAGATATGCTTACCGGGTGTGTATACAATTTTCCCAAGAATCTCATAAATCTCTAAGGCTACTAAAGCTCATTTGACTTGAGTTATGAGTCCCAGTCTCCGCTCAAAGTGTAATAAAGTTATTCCGAAAGTCACTTGCTGCGTCAGGGGCTCTGGTGATACGAGAATAGAGGAAGCATTATTAGCAAGTTATTACCATCTAATCTGTATTCGAGGGGATATTGCTATATATATATATATATATATATATATATATATATATATATATATATATATATATATATATATATATATATATATATATATATATATATATATATATATACTAATAAGTCATAAATATCGTTGCATATTGAATTCTGTGTCATAGGATCTGAGGCCCATTGGGAATTTCTTTAATGATAAATATTTGTACGCGAACAAGGACTTGAATCTATAATTATTATCAATATTATTGAAATTAAAATCAGAGCGAATTTGGTTTTAATGGTATTTGTGACTTATTTGAAAATTCGTAAATCACGAGTGTTAGTGATGAAGTTATTCTATGTATATATATATTTGTGTAGGTTGGTCAGGGCACCAGCCACCCATTGAGATACTATAGATAAAGATTTATGGGGTCTTCTGACTAGCCAGATAGTACTACATTGGATCTTTCTCTGAGTTCACAGTTCATTTTCCCTTTGTCTACACACACACACACACACACACACACACACACACACACACACACAGCGAAGAGTCTGGCCTCTTCTTTACACATTCTCCTCTGTCCTCATACACATGACTACACTGAGATTACCAAACAATCCTTCTTAACCCAAGGGATTACTACACTGTAATTGTTCAGTGTTTTTTTTTCCTCAGGTTAAAGGTAGAAGAGATTCTTCTTGGAGAAGTTCCCTCTAGTGTCAATCCATTATTCTCTAGTCTTGGATAGTGCCCTAGCCTCTGTACCATGGTGTGACAGCGCCGAGTAAGGGTGTGAACTCAAAGGCAGATTGGAAACGACTGAGTTATATTATTGTGGAACACTCTCCTTATATACAAAACCTCAAGGCAACAGGACATAACAAGTTCACAAGACAGACAATATCACAGAGGAAAAACCAGACATGAATTTTTATGTTTGTTTTAGTCCGAGGGAAGAGCGAAGATACAAGCATAATATATACAAAAGGAATTATATAAAATTGTGTGAAACATGGTTGGTACATGGCTCTCCCCCTAAAAATGACATACTGTACATGTTAAAAAGGGCGCCCTGATCTAGAGAGGCGAACTGTAGGCGGGTCATCTGGCAGAAGATAAGCAGGTTTTAGACGATCAATGGAGACCCAGTCTTCTTTGCCCTGAATGTTTAGGAGGAATGCTTTCGGACTGCGTCGGATCACAAGGAAAGGGCCCGTGTAAGGGGATGTTAGTGGTGGCTTGCTGGTGTCGTTGCGCAGGAAGACGGGCGTTGCAGAGTGCAAGTCCGTTGGTATGTGATGCTTCGCTGGGGGCTTGTAAGTCAGGCGGCACGGAGTAAATTTTCCCACGACGTGACGTATGCGCTGGAGATCGTCGGAGGAGGTTATAGAAGGAAAAAAATCGGCAGGGACGACCAACGGGTCGCCATACACCATTTCGGCTGCCGAGACGTTGAGGGCGTCTTTAGGAGTAGTCCTTAGTCCAAGGAGGACCCAGGGAAGCTGAGTAAACCAGTTGCAATCCTTGCAGCGGGACATCAAAGCTGCTTTGAGGGTGCGATGAAAACCTTCAACCATTCCATTGGCAGCGGGGTTGTAGGCCGTTGTCTGATGTAGGCTGATGCCCAGGAGATTCGCTAATGACCTCCATAATTGAGAGGTGAAAGTGGTTCCCCTGTCAGAAGTAATATGCTCAGGGATACCGAATCTTGAAATTCATCCAGAGAGTAAGGCAGATGTACATGAGGCGGACGTTGCAGTTTCCATGGTCGATGACGGTAAACAGGTAACGATGTCCTTGTGATGTGGGTAGGGGGCCTACAACGTCGACGTGAATGTGTGCGAAACGACGCTGAGGTTGAGGAAAGGTGCCCACTCCTGAATCCGTGTGTTGATGTACTTTGGAAGTTTGGCAAGAAGTAGAGGCATGGACCCAATCATTAGCATCCTTTGAAATGCCGTACCAAATGAATTTTGCCTTCAGCAGTTGTGCAGTAAAACGGCACGAGGGATGTGAAAGGCCGTGGATGAGATCAAACACCTGTCGGCGCATGGGAGCAGGAATCCAAGGTCGCCGTCTACCAGTACTGACGTCACAGAGGAGGGTGGTGTTGGAGTCTTCGAGGGGAAAATCCTCCCAACGGAGGGATGTGCAGGATGTCCTACAAGCTTGATACTCTGGATCCTGTCATTGGGCTTCAGCCAGGGCGTTGTAATCCAATCTCACTTGAACGGCAGCCAACATGTTTCTTGACAGGGCATCGGCAACGGGATTCATTTTCCCAGGGACGTATTGGAGGGTGCAATTGTATTCAGCCACGGCGGAGAGATGTCGGCGTTGACAGGCGGACCAGGCGTCAGACTGTCGAGTGAAGGCGTGCACCAGAGGCATGTGGTCTGTGCGAATGACGAAGGGCGTACCTTCTAAGAAATGGCGAAAGTGACGGACAGCCAAGTGCACCACCAGCAATTCTCGATCGAAGGTAGAATAACCCGATTCTGCCTTGTACAGTTTTCTGCTGATGAAGGCCAATGGGCGGGGCGAGCCTTTGACCACCTGCTCGAGTACTGCACAAATAGTGACGTCGCTGGCATCGGTGGAGAAAAGGAGAGGGGCGTGTAGGATAGGAAAAGTGAGAGCCGCAGCAGTTGATAGGGCCTTCTTTGCATTGCAGAAGACTGCTTCTTGAAGGGGACCCCGCTTCAGGTCCTTTGGCTTGCCCTTGAGGGAGGCGTAGAGGGGAGCAATAGTGTCGGCATTGGCTGGCAGAAAACGGTGATAATAGTTGATCATGCCCAAGAATTCCTGCAGAGCTTTGACGGTCGAAGCCACGGGGAAATTCTGAACGGCTGCTACCTTCTCAGGGAGGGGATGGACTCCTTCAGGAGTGACACGGTGCCCTAAGAACGACACTTCGTTGGCGCCAAAGGTACACTTGTTGTACCGGACTACAAGGCCGTTTTGTTGCAGGTGGTCGAGCACGATGCGCAGGTGTTCCTCTTTTGAGGAGGAGAACACAAGTATGTCGTCCACATAACATACACAGAAAGGGAGGTCCCCTAAGATGCCATCCATGAGACATTGAAACGTTGCCCCAGCATTACGAAGGCCAATACAGGAGTAATTGAAGGTGTATGTGCCAAACGGAGTGGTGATGGCAGTCTTGGGATGTCTTCTGGGTTCATAGGCACCTGATAATACCACTTCAAGAGGTCGAGCATAGAGAAAACCTTCGCTTTTTGCAGGTAGGAGGTTACATCGGCAATGTTTTGGAGGGGGTAGTGATCCGCTTCTGTTTGCATGTTCAGGCGCCTGTAATCCCCGCACGGACGGAGGGAGCCGTCTTTCTTCAGAACGATGTGTAAGGGTGACGACCATGGGCTGGAGGCCTTTTGGCAAAGGCCCATTTTCTCCATTTCAGCAAACGTCACATTGGCGGCTGCCAATTGTTCCGGTGCCAGACGTCTGAATTTTGCAAAGACTGGGGATCCCGTCGTCTTGATATGGTGATAAATACCGTGCTTGGCAGGAACCGTGGGCGTATGGCGAAGTTCTGGACGGAAAACTTCCGGGTACGACGTGAGGAGGTGGTCGTAGGCATCCGTGGGTGCGCTGATGTAGAGAGCAAGGTTAGAGGAGGCGGGTTGAAGAGGTGTCAACAAGTACGGGTCTGCGTTGACCAATCGTCGGTGGGCTACATCGACCAGAAGGTGGAAATGAGAGAGGAAATCCGCACCGAGGATTGGCATTGTGACGTCAGCAACGAGAAACTTCCTATTGAATTTACCGTTTCCGAACGATAATGTGAGGTTCTCGTAACCGTAGGTGGGTATCGCAGATCCGTTGGCAGCTACCAAGCGGACGTCGGCAGATATAGACAGACTACGCTGTGCCTTGAAGAGTTTCCTTGGCAAAAGAGAACGACAAGCACCCGTGTCTATCAAAAATCGCACCCTCGTTCCTGCATCCTGTAAAAAGAACAGATTA
>NC_090736.1:45860649-45865649 GCF_036898095.1 Palaemon carinicauda | reverse complement strand
TATATATATATATTGGTGTCAGGTGACGCAGGAGGCTCTTTAAGTTTTTTTCCTGGAGGCAGGTCGCCCTGCCTACTTTGAGTAGCAGTGCAAGGTAGCAGTTGAAGCAGTCTTGGGTTCTGTGTAAGAGAGAACCTAGGCAAAAAACAGTGTCCGTGTAAAAATTTCCAATGTTGATTACTTTCTAATTCTGTGATATTCATTGACCACTTTTTATTCTTTACAGCTTTTTAAGACACTCCAAAATCAAACCATTGTTCTATACCCTCGGGTAATGCCATATCCTCTATACCATTGTCTTCCACTATCTTGAGCTAGGGTTCTCTTGTTTAAGCATATAATCGGGGCCACTTAATCTATTTTTTCTCTCGCTTTATTTTTTTTATTTTTTTATTTTTTTGAAATTTTTATAGTTTATATAAGAGAGATCTATTTTAATATTGTCACTGTTCTTGAAAAATGTTATATAAATTGTTCATTACTTCTTTTGTAGTTTATTTATTTCTTTATTTTCAATCGTTACTGGGGTATTTTCTTTGCTGGAGCCCTCGGGCTTATAACATCCCGCTTTTCCAGCTTGGGTGGTAGCTTAGCTAGTAATACTAATAACAATAATAATAATCTCTCGTTACTCCTCATCCATTCTAACTCCAATCAAGATTTTGCTTCTCTGCATCCTTCCTCTCTCGGTATCCTGAGAAATTCGCATCCCTCGAGAGGTGAGCAGAGGATACCATCTACCTTTGATGCTCTTACGACGTTAGCATGGGAGAGAAGTCTTTGATCCAAATTCAGTTACTTCCCCATGAAATTACTTCTAAATAGGGAAGAACATCGAAAGAGGTTTTGGTTCAAACTATTTACTTTCCAAGATTATACATAAACTGGATAATTAACCTTGTGTTTTTTTTTTTTTTTTTTTTTTCATTAATGCATGGGAGATTTTTTTTAGGTTTATAGAAGTCATGCTTATAATTCAGTTAAAGATTAATTATATGGCTAAAGAAAAATAACAAAACTGAATGATTAAATCTAAGATCTGGAACTGGTATGTAATTATGTAAATAAGTGTATGTTAATGTTGGTATTGAATTGTAAGATATGAAATTATTAATTTTATGAACTTTATGTAAATTAGATATAAAATATTTTAATTGTAGAGGAAAAAAAGAATGAATTTATTATCAAGCATGTATTTTATTAATTTATTCCTTCAGTCATTAAAAATTGTGTTTATGTCAAGTAAGAGAACAAATCTCTTTTACGTATTTTTTCCCATTTCATAAAACACTATTATTCTCTTCTATACGTAATTCCTTAGAGATTTATGTAACACTTTTAAGGTAATGTATCTTTATTATTATATTCCACAATCGGAAAAATAATTAGATAAGAAATTCATGAAGTTTATTTTTAAGTTTGAATTTGCATCTATATATATATATATATATATATATATATATATATATATATATATATATATATATATATATATATATATATATATATATATATATATATATGTGTGTGTGTGTGTGTGTGTGTGTGCAACAACAAATGCATTCGTTTCTATTCCACTGCAGGATAAAGGCCCTAGACATGTCAATTCATGTCTGGGATTTGGTCAGTTTTCCTCACTTCGCTGGCCAGTGCAGAATGGTGATGGTGGGAGATTTTGGTCTGATTGCTCACAGCAAACCAATCTAGTATGAGTCGTCTTAACCAGTACACTTTTGCTAATCTTGGCGATTCACAACCCCTTTCGACACGTTAAGGTATCCCCACTCAGAAAGGAACACACACACACACACACACACACACACACACACACACACACACACACACACACATATATATATATATATATATATATATATATATATATATATATATATATATATATATATATATATATATATATATATATATGTGTGTGTGTGTGTGTGTGTGAGTGTGTGTGTTTGTGTTAGTATCTGTGCGTATCACCGTGTGTGCGTATTTGCGTTTCGTATGACTGTTCTTTTTCTCCCTGTATCTATGTACATATACAGGTGTATTAGTACATGCTCTCTCTCTCTCTCTCTCTCTCTCTCTCTCTCTCCTCTCTCTCTCTCTCTCTCTCTCTCTCTCTCTCTCTCTCTCTCGTTATCAGTTATTATGGTAATTTCATCCAGATAGTTTTTCTTCAAAAAGAAAAACTCATTTTGTGATCACTGAACGGATAACAAGACTTCGAGGAAATCAAATCATTAAAGATTTCTAGTATTTAAGTAATTCATAGTTAGATTTGTTAATCTTATTGAAATCTTTTAGTGGTTCCTTCTTTGATATCTATATTACTTATCTGATTATTGCCAAATCCGTGTGTAATTTGGGAAACAATTATATTAAGAGCTTATTGTGCTCATGAAGTGAACTACGAAATATAGAATATGAAGGAAATTATTGATATTTTGGAAGACATCTGGCGGAGAGAGAGAGAGAGAGAGAGAGAGAGAGAGAGAGAGAGAGAGAGAGAGAGAGAGAGAGAGAGAGAGAGAGAAGAGAGAGTTGGAAGGCATTTGGTGGAGAGAGAGAGAGAGAGAGAGAGGAGAGAGAGAGGAGAGGAGAGAGAGAGAGAGAGAGAGGCGGTGACTTTATCCCCCTGCCAGAAGGGATTTGACCCAAGATGAGGAGATTAAACAGGCTCAGGCATGACCTTTATCTCCATTTAATCTTAAATGATGATTTCAAAGGAAAGCCTGACCATATGAAGGGTCTGACATAGCTGTACAATATAATTCTCTTAAAGATCCTGTAGCATTCTAGAGGTCTTTGCATAAAGGAGTCATTATCCACTTGGAACGACGTCCAAATAGATGCCATTTCACTAACTGGATTACTTCATAGAAATCCAGGCAGATGATCATCGCAAAAGATCCAACCCAATATTTAAATTATCTTTCGGAACAAAAGAAATCAAACAATTTTTGTTTTCTCAAGGGTTACTGCAATGTAATTGTTCGGTGGCCATTGTTCTTGTCTTGGGTAGTACCATAGCCTCTGTACTATGATCTTCCACTGTCTTGAGGTAGAGTTTCATTGCTTGAGTGTAGACTCGGGCACACTGTTCTATATTATTTCTCTTCCTCTTGTTTTGTTAAATTTTTCATGGTATATATAGGAAATGTTCATTTTAATGATATTAATGTTCTTAAAATATTTTATTTCTCCTTGTTTCCTTTCCTCACTGGGCTATTTTCCTTGTTGGAACCCCTGGGCTTATAGCACCCTTCTTTTCCATCTAGGGTTGTAGCTTAGCAAGTAATACTGATAATGATAATAAAGTGCCCACCAACAGAGGTCTCTCATTCTTTGAAAGGACGGCCATCTTGTGGTGCAATACAAGATGGGGTTAGTGGGTAGATACAATTTTTCTGGAAGTCAAATATTTTGAATCGATTCATTTAATTTTCCTGAAATGTGAGATAAAAGAAAATTGCCTTTTCAGTCACACGCAATTCATTTTATTCTTTATTTTTTCTTGCCGTTTTCTGCTCTTCTTATAGCAGTTAAAATAGTAAGTCTTAAATACCCCTTATCCATAATAATGTAATTCCTTCTAGTATATCTTATTGCTTACCTGAGACATTCTCTTTATTCAACTACGAGTTCATCTGGAAGCATATGGCGTGTTTGGTCTTGAAGGTTAAGATGTCTTTATGACAGCACGTCTTCCTCCTAGAGCAGTTTTTTAGCCAGTATAGTAACCATGCCAAAACGGTAATGGAAATCTTATGTAAGAAGATACGACTATGCTGGGGTGTCGTGGACTTGTAAATGGGTGGTGTACATTATGGTGGGTGCAAGGACATGGATTTCTCGAATGAAAGGACGTCCTCTTATGAGAGTAGAGGGTAGAGAGAGTATCTCCTCTTCAGTGGAAAAAAAATGTCTTCTTTCGTGATAATTTTCTCCAATGAAATCCATATATCTTATTATTATTATTATTATTATTATTATTATTATTATTATTATTATTATTATTATTATTATTATTATTATTATTATTATTATTATTACTTGCTAAACTACAACCCTAGTTGGAAAAGCAGGATGCAATAAACCAGAGGCCTCCAACAGGGAAAATAACACAGTAAGGAAATTAAATGAGGATATAAATACACTAAAAGGCTATAAGAAGTAATGAATAACAATGTAAAATATCTTAAGATCAATAACAACGTTAAAATAGATCTCTCATATATAATCAATAAAAAGAAAATAGTTTGCTAGAGTGTAACCTCAAGCAAGAGAACTAATCCATGGCAGTGGAAGGTTATGGTACAGAGGCTATTTACAATATTGGTAAATAAAGGAAAATTATTAGCAGAATAGACATTACTATAATTTTCGTAAATATAGAAAATCATATGGCTATAAATCTATAGTCGATTTCAGTCGGGGTATGTGTTAAGTATCTTCTGATCGATGTGTAGTCCTCTTATATAAGAGCGAGAACATCTTTCTTCCTGACACTTTAATCAGTATACAACGTTGCATCTCTTCCAGGCATTTGGGTAATGTGTGAAAACAGAGTTGATTTTTAAGAAGAAACTTCTTTTTCTTCTTCTATTACCGTACCTGTTTCCATTTTGTATGGGGTAAGGACAGTTGCCTTCTTTCTGAAGGTCTTTGCTTTGGCTCTTGGGGTAGACCGTAGTCTTGATCGGCTGCCCTGCCTAACATCGCAGGAACTCTACCCACACTTGTACACTGAAACAGTATTTCTTTATTTTTGTTTATTGTCGTTATCATTCTCCCCTCGCACTGATAACTTGTTCATTTCTGTATTTTCTTGTATCATTCTCTTTGAATTTTTGTGCCGTTTTTGACTGGAATGGGTTATATAAATACTCGAGCTCCGACCTAATAAAGTTCAGTTGGATTCAGGAGAGGCTCTCAGTTACAATTTAACAGCTCGCTGGCACAAAACCATGCTATACGATTACTTATGTAAT
>NC_090736.1:45829113-45841613 GCF_036898095.1 Palaemon carinicauda | reverse complement strand
GATCAGTGCCCAAGACCCGTCTCCACCCAAGCTAGGACCAAGGAGGGCCAGGCAAGGGCTGCTGATGACTCAGCGGGTAGACCTATAGACTCCCCCAAACACCCCATCTTTAGCTCACAAGGATGGTGAGGTTTCAGTGACCAAAGGAACTGACGAGTTTGAGCTGGACTCGAACCGCAGTCTGGCGTTCACCAGCCAGGGACGTTACCACATTTTGCTCTATATAATGAAAAATGTTGTAATATTACAATTTCTTTTATTTTGGCAGATGTTTTTCCTCGTCAAAGACAGGGATCTTTTTATTAGGTTTTATTTTCCAATAGTTTTTTTATTAGTTGGTTATCCTATTTTGGATTTTATGCTTTATTGCATATGGTATATTAAAATGTATTACAAGTTTCAACTTATTCATTTGGCAAACTATATTTTCTTCTCATTAAAGGTAGCAATCGTATTTTTTAACAACCAATCTAAGTTCATAGCAAATTTTCATATAAATATAATTAGTAATATTTTACACAATTTTTATTTGGAAAAGTATATTCTTCCCATCAAAATAATGTAGGTTTTATGTAAGTATTTTTCCGCAATTATTTTATGGTCAACACGAAAAAAAAAAAAAAAAAAAAACATTACACAAAGAACAACAGATTTTGTCCTCAATTTAATGCATGAAATTTTTTAATTTATTTCGGAACCGAAGAGAATTAATTAATAATCAATAATTAAAATCGGTTAATAGATAATTGGGATAGAAGTCTGTGGGGGAGCGTGGGGGAAGGCCTACCTCCAACAAAGGACTTTTGAAGGCTGAAATGATGATGATGATGATGATGAATAAATAATTGACTGAGAAATTGAAGAATGGTTAAAATCTTTAGTTAAAAAAAATCGTAATTTATTATGGAGTTAATTGTTGGAGTGAAGAATGATTAAAATATGTTAATAAGAAAATCGTAATTTAAGAATTGAAGAATTAAAATCTGATAATCGATAATTGGGATTCTATGGATAATTTCCCAAAAGGCAGGAATATAAGAAAACCAGTAATAGATTTAAATATATTATATTACATACAGAGAGAGAGAGAGAGAGAGAGAGAGAGAGAGAGAGAGAGAGAGAGAGAGAGAGAGAGACGGGGTCATTGGTCGTGATTTTCCAATATTTGGCTGACTAATACCAGACATATATCAGCAAAACCTCCAAGCTATATGAGTGATGATGTAAGACCGGGCAATATCTGAGAGGAAAAGCGTCGTAAACATCCAAGGTGGGATGCCTGTCGGTCGCCTTCATGAATAAAATTATTTGCTCTTAACAAAATACAAAGGCTGGGCTTAAGAACCCACATGTGAAAGTTCCAATATGGAGAAAAAAAAATGATGGAAGAGTAATAATTATCTAATGCCTTTTTTAGGATTGTGGTGGCCAATGTAGTAAGGTCCCTGACTGTTGATCGCTAGACTGGGGCTCGAGTCCCGCCCAAACACGTTAGTTCATTTGGTTGCGGCAACTTCATTATCCTTGTGAACTACGGATGTGGGTATGAGGGTTTTGGGTGAGCATGTACGTCTATCTGCTAAGTCTTTAGCGGTCATTGACTGGCCCTCCTTGTTCCTAACCTGGGTGGGGAGGGAGCTTGGGCGCTGATCATCTGGTTAGATTTAAGGGCATTGCCCTACTTGATAAGGCAATGTCACTGTTCCTTGCCTCTACCATTCATTATCGGCCTTTAAACATTTAAACTTTTAAAAAAGAAAATGCCAAAAATAAAATTAAAAACTTGGAAAACAATATAACGAGTGATTTGGGTAATATGACGTCACAAATTACTGGATTCTCTACACATTGTATAAAAGGCAAATCTCACTCCCCTTGTACTGTCTAAGCAAGGCAGAAATCGCTTATAGTACCTCACTTTATTTCTTTTTCTGACTAAAATATGCAAATAGGGGTACAGTGCCTTTAATCTTTAATGTTGCGCCTTATAATCGTCTAACTAATTTTTCCATTTTTTTTTTTTAGAAAGTTTTTATATTCTACGTATTAAATATCCATTTTAGGGTTGTTACTTTTCTTAGAATATTTCATTTTAATCGTTCATTACTTCTCTTGTGGTTTATTTATTTCTTTGTTCCCTTTTCTCAATAAAATTTTATGAGTATTCTCAGAAATTCTACGAATATTCTCATAGAAATTTTACGAGTATTCTCATAGACATTTTACGAGTATTCTCGCAGAAATTTTACGATTATTTTCTAAGGAATTTACAAGTATTCTCACTTGGCTAATATGTTCATCATACCTTGAATATTCCCTCTCGGACAATACTAGCAAATATATAATCATTGTTATATCGTCTTACAAAAAGTTTATTAGATTACTATGAATTTTTGATGATGTGTTTGGACTATGCCTATTTGAAAAGCCTAAAAGAAAAGCTGAGAGAGAGAGAGAGAGAGAGAGAGAGAGAGAGAGAGAGAGAGAGAGAGAGAGAGAGAGAGAGAGAGAGAGAGAGAAAACTGATGTCTTCTGTAATTGCGATGATATATTTGTTAACGAATTAAAGTAAATAGTGATTATATTTGAACAAAATCATAAATTGCACATAAGGGTATTTAAAGGATGTTACAAAATATATACTGAGGGATTTATAATAGATCATAAAATGTACTTGCAGTACTGTAGGTATCTAAATAAGACCATCTGTACAAGATCATTGAATCTATTCCAGGAGGAAACCCCAAAATCAAACCATTGCTCTCTAGTCTTGGGTAGTGCCATAGTCTCAGTACCATGGTCTTTCACTGTCTTAGGGTAGAGTTATCTTGCTTGAGGATACACGCGAGAACACAATGCTATCTTATTTCTGTTCCTCTTTTTTTTTTAAGTTTTTATAGTGTATATATGAATTATATATTGTAATGTTATTACTGTTCTTAAAATACTTCATTTCATTGTTCTTTACTTCTTGTTGTGTATTTATTTCCTTGTTTAGTTTCCTCACTGGACTATTTGTCCTTGTTGGAGCGCTTGAGCTTGTAGGATTTTACTTTTCTAACTAGCTAGTAACAATAATGATAACAAGAACAATCAGAGATTCCTGACCTCCGCCAAAGGTTAATGGAGTCGTCCAAGGTCTGAGATCTATCCGTGGTGGAAATTTCGTCAAAATCCGAAATAGTTTTGACGTTATCTTTAAAATGGTGAAAAATGCAAATCCGGATCTAGAATCCGGGGTCGTCTTTGACCTAAGATCTATCTGTGGTGAAAATCTCTTCGAAATTAGTCGAGTAGTTTTGACTTGATCCTGTCCACAGCCACACAAAATGCAAACCCGGATTCGGATCATGTTCAACATTCATTGAGGTCGACCATTACCTAAGTTGTATCTTCGGTGAAAATTTCATCAAATCTATCAAGTAGCTTTGACGTAATCCTGTCCACAGTCACACAGACAAATAAATAAACGGACTCGATCGCATAACCTCCTTGGCGGAGGTAATAATAATAAAGTAATTAGTTGCATTGTGCCACAGCACATATTTTCCGAGTTCAAATGCTTTTTGTCACTTTCATAATAAGCACGGACATTAAATTCTTCTCATCATTATTACAATTAATGACATAACAAGGAAATTTTATTATTATACAAAAGCAATAGAGGCAAAACTCTTCATCGGAACCTCGGAAGAAATTCGAACAAACGGAAAATAATTCAATTAAGTTCTCTCTGTTTCCCTTTTCTTTCATACATGTGTCTTCTATTACTTTGAGCCTCCTTCGCAAATTAATAATCTTTCAGGCTCATTTCGTATAAATGTTCCTCGCCTCAGAACAACAAGAACAATTATTTTCAGTTAAAATTTGCAAGATTCGCGTGTACTCGCCTTTGGATTTTTACTGCATTTTCTTATTCAGATGATCAAATTCAAAGTTTGTATAAATCTATTGGAATGAAATGGCCCAACTCGAAAGCACAACAACAAAACTTGTAAACAAGTAAAGCAGTCTCTCCTATATATTAGAGAGCAACTGTCTGGCTGTGTATATATATATATATATATATATATATATATATATATATATATATATATATATACATACCCATATATATACAAACATATATATATATATATATATATATATATATATA
This sequence comes from Palaemon carinicauda, assembly GCF_036898095.1. Lineage (NCBI taxonomy): Eukaryota > Metazoa > Arthropoda > Malacostraca > Decapoda > Palaemonidae > Palaemon > Palaemon carinicauda. The sequence continues at coordinate 45,837,457 of NC_090736.1, read as the reverse complement.
TATATATATACATATATATACATATATATATATAATATATATATATATATATATATATATATATATATATATATATATATATATATATATATATTATATATATACATACCCATATATATACAAGAGTTAATTAATGGAAAATAAAAGGTGATTAAGGACTGGAAAGTAAAACATACACAAAGGAACGGCACAGAGAAGTGGAAAGAGGTACATGTAAGTATTGGAAGAGCGGTAGAGCATTTGAATAAAAGACTAGAAAAAGGAAGAAGTAAAGGATGTTGATAAAATTTCAAGCTTGATGAAAAGGCAAGGACAGGTTTTGGGGCAACTGGGAGTTATGAAGGATAGAGATGGAAATATACTGCATAGGAATGAAGACAGTAAGAGGAAATGGAGAGAGTGTTTTAAAGAACCATTGAAAACTGAAAAGGATAGAGAGTACCTGGGAGACTCAAAGAGGGTGGAGGAGTCGGAGATGGAGGTACAGAATACAGAAGTGATATCAAAAATGGTAAAGCACGTGGTCCATCAGTTTCAAATTGAAATGGTCACGATATTAGTTACAGAAGGGGAAGAATGTATGCTAGATTTATTAATAGCAATATGAGATGAGGAAATTATGTCTAAAGACTGGGAGGAGAGTCTAATGGTATCTATATTTAAACACAAATGTGATGTCATAGAATATGGTTACTTCAAGGGTATCAAACTATCAGAACTTTGTTTGAAAGTTTGTGAGAGGGTACTAGATGAAAGATTGTAACGATTGGGAAACCACAGTAGGGACTCATGAGGGTGGGGGTGGGGGGGACTGTGGATGCCTATCTTTATAGCAAGGTAGTTACAGGAAAAGAGGCTAAAGGGACACCAGAAGCTTTTCTGTGCTTTTGTAGATCTACAGAAGGCTTATAATAGAATCCCAAGATAAATGATGTTTAGGTGCTTGAGGAAAGGGAAAGTCCTAAATAGTTTGGTTAGAATAATTGAGAGGATGTACAAAAGAACAAGGACAAAAGTAATAACAGGAGTCGGGGAAACAAATTCCTTCGGAAATATTGCTGCTTTACACTATGGGCAGCATTAAAACTGTTTTTATTTGTGTCGGTCATGGATGTGTTAATAGATTAGAAACGAAGAGTTTCGGGAGTTGCTATACATATAGATGATTTGGTGATTACAGCTGTAACTGAGGACGACTTACAGAGATGGGTTGTAGAATGGCAGGACTCTGGAGAGGAATGGCTTGAGGGGAAATGTGGATAAGACTGAAGCAATTGGGAGCAGTAAGGAATGTAGTGACAGGATAGCCATACATAAAAGTAGAAGCTCGGTTATAAGTAAGGTAGAACAATGTAGATTCTTGGGATCTACTATGAGTCAGGAAGGAGGATGTGAGGCTGAAGTTGAAAATGGGATAAAAACAGCTGGGGGAAGTGGAGGGAGGTAGCAACAGTGGTATGTGACAAGAAAAGGCCAATCAAGCTAAATTACAAGATCTATATCACGGTAATAAGACCAGTGTTGATGTATGGATAGGAAAAGAGGTCCCTAAGAGGAAGCAAAGCTTAAGAGAACAGAGGTGAGAATGCTGAAGTGTATTATGGAGGCCGTAGTAAAGATTACAGAGATGATAAGTGTCACAACTTAGATGGTGTGTGAACGTGTTGAGGAAGGATGGTGGGGAGGGAGTGAGGAGGGCTTAGGAGAAGCCTGCTAGGGGGGGAGATCGAGAGGTATATAAAGAATTAAATGTCAAATAAGTTGAAGGATGATCTGGAGAGAAGAAGTTTAGTGGCAGAGGATGCCTTTGATCGAAGGCATTGGAGAATACGCATCTGGCAACCGACCCCTTAGAGTAGTGATAAAGGTAGGCAAGAAGGGGATTAATGCTCTTTCGAAAAAGATTTGTCGTTCAATAAAAAAATTTAATACATTAGGAGTAATTATTTTTGTCTAAAAGGAAAAAAAAGATATATATTTTATAATTGGTTACCCCATGCCTTATTCTCTTCACAACCCCTTCCAATGATTATCGTTTATAATAATACTCATTAAATTCTATCATCTATAAAAGATAGCATTATGAAAAGATCATAAAAAAAACTATTTAAAGTAAAAACAAAGTGAACCAAGAAAGTTATATCAACATAATTACAAAATGTTATAAGAATAAAAGATTGTTTTTTTCCTTATAAGTATTTCAAACAGTTAATACACAGAAATTTTTAAAATTCTATGAATTAATCAAATAATATATTAATTACATAAATGAATAAATCTAAATATGATTCCATAATAAATTTAAACTACCGTTGACCAAAACTTTACTCAATGACTTTAATATTCCTTGCATTAAATTAAAGGAGCACCTTTAAACAAATCTCTCAGGCATTATCATAATGAGATGCATATTCCAAGATTCTTTCGTGAGAAATATCATAATACTGACGATTAAGGAAGTCACCAGGAATAACATGCAGTGGAACGACAAAGAAAATTTGAATTTCATTCAGTTTATTCACAAATTTCAATACTAATTTGAATCTTAACAGATGCTTACCTCATTATTTGTATATGGATTAATATTATTTGCTTCCTTTTTCTACAATACTTAAAGATGTATCATCAAAAGGTTCATATAATCAAATTATTCCGTACGCGTGAAAATTGTTTGATTACCAGGTCTGCCACTTGCATGAAAAATGAGAATCCTATAAAATATAGTACCAGTCATCACCCATCCTTAATTAACCTTATTTGCATTAATTGCTTTGTTCGCAATTGAACAATATTTCCTTACTTCTCTGTTCTGGCAAGTGGTACATGTGAAACTATACGCAATCTAATAGTATCTTCCTGATTCTCTGTTCAGGCAAGCAGTACATGTGCATCTATGCGCAATTTAACATTATCTCCTTGCTTTTTTGTTCTGGCAAGCAGTACATGTTGCACTACGTGCAATTCAACAATATCTACTTACTCCTCTGTTCTGGTAAGAGGTGCATTTTGCAATATGGGCTATTTAACATTATCTCTTTGCTCTTCTGTTCTGGCAAGCAGTACATGTTGCTCTACAGGCAAATTAGCGCTATCTTCTTCCTCCTCTGTTCTGGCAAGCGGTACATGTTGCACTAAGTGCAATTAAGCATTATCTCCTTGCTCCTTTGTTCTGGCAAGCGGTACATGTTGCACTATGTGCAATTTAGCATTATCCCCTTACTCCTTTGTTCTGGCAAGCGGTTTCAAGCCTTTTCATTAAGCTTTAAATTTTATCAATATCCTTTTCTTCTTCCCTTTTTCCTAGTCTTTCATTCAAATGCTCTACCGCTCTTCCAATACCTACATGTACCTCTTTCCACTTCTCTGTGCCGTTCCTTTGTGTGTGTTTTACTTTACAGTCCTTAAATACGATATAGTTTCCATTAATTAACTCTTGCAAATCTCTATTCCACTACCCTTTTTCTCCTTTCAGCACACCATATCTGCGGGTTCTTTCCACTGGTTCCTCTGTTTCTCCTTTAAGTATTTCATAATCTCCCCGGCATGTTCCACTCTGTTACCCTGTACGATCTCTAAATTCAACTTTTTTCTTTCTCTCTCTCTCTCTCTCTCTCTCTCTCTCTCTCTCTCTCTCTCTCAGAGAGAGAGAGAGAGAGAGAGAGAGAGAGAGAGAGAGAGAGAGAGAGAGAAAGAGAGTGATTGAACCTATGACACATAATCCTAAACTGCTCACCATTTTCTCGTTTAAGGTCCCAAACCTTAATTCTAGATCATTTCTGTCTCTTCTTGAGTTTTCTACTACCTTTTTTTTAAAATCTATGACTATCAATCTATGTTAAGACATGTTTCGTCCAAAATCACTTTACAGTTTATTACATTGTTTTTGTCAACCTCTCCAATCAGGATGTAATGTATTTGGCTTTCTACTCCTCCACGATTATAAGTTGTTAGGCGTTTATCTACCTTTTCAAACCAGTTGTTTATATAAGCCAATTGAAAACTCTGAGCCACCTCTAATATATACTCCCACTCTTCTTCTCTAATTCTAAACCAAAGTTTTCCATTTATCTCCTCATATCCATCCCTTCTCTACCCCACTCTGCCATTCATGTCTACTCCTATAATTAGCTTCTCCCCAACTTTCACTGTTCTAATAGCTGCCTCAGACATTTTATCTAGATAATTCTATCTTTTGTTCTTGGTAACCGATTTGGGGAGGATAAATATATTTTATGCAAGAGACTAGATGGAGAAATAGGAAATGGAAATAAGATATATTACAGCAGGTCACGAGAGGGAAGAAACGGATTTTGGGTTATAATAGGCAATACCTAGAAGGAAAAAGGAGTAGAATTGAAGAAAGTAAATGATAGGCTTTTGAACATTCCAGTGATAACAGGGGATCAGATAATGAATATAATTTCGAAAGAGCATTAATGTACTTGTAAAAACTATCTGTCTTTGATAATACATTAACATAAATGTTTGTGTAGGGACTAAGAAGACTGATACTGAATTTATAGTCGTTGGCGATGTTTTTTTTTTTTTTTTTTTTTTTTGTCATCATCAATTACGGTCACATAGTACACCTAGCAGATATCACTTTAAGAAGTAGTGAGTGTTTGATCTCAGTTCGTAAGATGACACGAATTGTAGAATTGTCATAACTCCGTTTATATCTTATCAGATTGATCTTGAATTTCGTGAAAAACGTAAATTATATAAATGCATTGGATTTTTATTAGGTCATTAGACCTAGCACTGAGGACTGGGATGCCATCCAGCTTACCTCCCTCAGGTAATAAGGAGCAAGTGTGTAGCTATATATATATATATATATATATATATATATATATATATATATATATATATATATATATATATGTGTGTGTGTGTGTGTGTGTGTGTTTATATGTACATGTATATATATATATATATATATATATATATATATATATATATATATATATATATATATATATATATATATATATATATATATATATATATATAATGTATGTATATTCTTACTATTGGTGGAAAAATGAAATAAACAATTTTTGTCATATCTTACGAAGAGTGAAAAAGTAAGAACTGAAAGAAAGCGTAACTGTAAATGCCTTATGATTATTTCATATTTATGGAAACAGAAAAGTGAATACAAGAAAATCACCAGTTTTAAATGAACCTTACATACGGACGCAATAATTTAGTTTACCAACTCTCTCTCTCTCTCTCTCTCTCTCTCTCTCTCTCTCTCTCTCTCTTTGTTGGAAGGAAGTTCGAGCCCCGCTTAAGCTCAATCATTTTTAGTAGTATCCTCTACCTCAGTGTCCTTGTGAGCCAGGGATGGATGGGGGTACAGGTTGGGGAGAGCCTAAAGGTTTACCTGCTAAGTGATCAACAGCCATTGCATGGGCCTCCCTGGTCTTAGCCTGTTGGAGATACGGCTTGGCCACTGTGATCATATGTATTAATGGTCGGTCTCTAAGACAATGTCCTATCCTCATGAGTGACCTCTAAACCTTTAATTGAATTACTGTATTTGTCTGCGTCTCAATTAGTTGAACGCAATGTTTTCGATCTGTAAGTTCAGTTCGTTCAAAATAAATTTCTGTACTATTCCTTCAATTTGCTATTTAGAACTACGGATACATAAATCAAATGATATTGATGGTTTCCTTGAAAACTATTTATTTTATTTATTTGCGTTTTAAAAAAAGGAGTATTGTATTTACATGCGTAATTTTTAGAAAATTATGAATATTGATCGAACATGACCATGAATTTATACAGCTATAAAAAACAGGAAGAGTAACTTTTATTAATAAATTTAAAATTATTAGGATGACATATCCCGCAACAGGAAATATACAAATACATTGCCATCCATCTCATGTTGCCTTTTTAATGTACTCGTAAATTAACCTTTGGTACAAAAACACGACTTTGTTCCTCCAAATACGACTAAATGCAATCTCTCTACTGAAGCACTTACAAATGGTTGGCTGAATCTACAGTTGGGTAATAACAGGAATGATTTTAATGATAATAACAATTTTATTAATTTTAATAATAAAAAAAAATGTAATTAGTAACTTGTGTCAGAAAACTACCTCACTTTTTAGCCTTCTACTTAACTTCTTTCCGCTTGTGGTGGCTTATGGGAATTTTCTGTAGCTGGCGAGCACCAGACTGGGGTTCGATTACCAAGCTCCTTACTTTCCTTTCTCATTATAAGTACATCTGATTTATAACTGCTTGTGCAAGCAGGCTTTAAACAGAATAAGTCTCAACCAACCATCACCAATTATAGTAAATCTGTATGAATATATATTTTTCTTATGTGAGGAAATTCAACTGATCTTTTCCTTGGACGTGGTGGATGAACTTTGAGTTTATAAATTGTGGGTCTTGATACCAACCTGCATCAAGCAAAGGAACATGAATTATGAATTAATTAACTCTTCTCTTTCTAGTTCTATTTGGCTGAAGGTCCCGAATAACGATTGAGGAAATTGCGTTTTATCCCCTGGATGGCTAAGGTAAGGTACTGTGCCCCTCTCTCTCTCTCTCTCTCTCTCTCTCCTCTCTCTCTCTCTCTCTCTCTCTCTCTCTCCTGAGGCAAATGATAATTGGTCCCCACAACGATTCTTTTAAATAATGAAAAAACATCCCGTTTGAAGCCGAATCATTAAATAGTACCCCCATCTGCCACCAAAGCACCTTAGTTGTATTTTATAAAGCCTTCCTGTAAAAGATACAGCATTATTCAAAATAGAAATGGCACCATTCCAGGAATGACCTCGCGTCTCTCTAACCTCTCCCTAAACTAGTAGAATTATTTAGGTTTTTATATCCATTCACTTTGATGTAAAAGAAAAAACATGTGAAAAATAATGCTGGTTTTTGTTGAAGGGGAGTGACATCAAAGTTAAACATCAAAGGTATTGTTCTTCAAAAAAAAAAAAAAACCGTAGACTTTTATTCTAATACTCAGAATATAGATATAGCAGACGCACAGACAAAGATATCAACTATCATCTTCATTATTACTGTATTTCATATCAAAAACAGACGAAAAAAAGACAAAGTCATTAGAAGTATACTTCTTTTGTAGATAAAATGGAAAAATAATTTTGAAAAATTAGTTCTCTCAATCAGCTGGGCTAACTTTTCGATTATTTGAAAACATATATTTCCATTTTCTATATTTTAAGAACATCCTTTAAGGAATATCTTGGAGGTAGGGGTAGTTAGTTTGTTTTACAGGTAATGACATAAAATGCGAAAATATAGATAAATTTTTTTTCAGAAAATAAATGAGACAAAAGCACTTTATTTTATTGAATTACGATTAATACAGTACAATCAAAATCGCATATGTATTTATGTGTATACACACACATGTCCACATACGTATATATATATATATATATATATATATATATATATATATATATATATATATATATATATATATATAAAACTATATATATACTTAGATATGATAAATTTTGCACGTTTAGACGTGATTTTCATATTCAAATAAGCCATATATATATTTTTGATACATTAATGTCTGGATTCTCTTAACGACCTCGGGATCAGAGCCCCAGGCGAAATCACAAAAAGACAAGAGCTTGTGACTGGCCGGTAATCGAACCCTAGTCGGCAAGATTGTATAGACACTGACTATACCACTTGGCCAAGTGGTTTAGTCACTGTCTATACAAGCCTGCCGACCAGGGTTCGATTCCCGGCCGGTCACAAGCTCTTGTCTTTGTGTGATTTCGCCTGGGGCTCTGATCCCGAGGTCGTTAAGAGAATCCAGACATTAATGTATCAAAAATATAAAAGGCTTATTTGAATATACATAAATATATACACACACATACATACATATATATATATATATATATATATATATATATATATATATATACATATATATATATATATATATATATATATATATATATATATATATATATACACACACATATATATATATATATATATATATATATATATATATATATATATATATATATATATATATATATATATATATATACACACACACACACACACACATATATATATATATATATATATATATACACACATATATATATATATATATATATATATATATATATATATATATATATATACTAAAGTATATAATATTCTTTTAATTCACTTCACTGGCAACTGTAGCGGTTGGGAAAGACGATAGGGAAATGATTATTTTTTTTTTAGCAATAATAAGGGAACAGAGGTGAACAAAGTGGGACAACACTTACTAAAATTAGAAAAACTAACTTGAAAAAGAAAAGAA
>NC_090736.1:45825925-45828613 GCF_036898095.1 Palaemon carinicauda | reverse complement strand
TGTATGTGTGCATGTGTGGCCACGTATATTTTTGTATTTATGTATATGTGCATTCGTATATGAATTTAGAAATTTATACTAACATCTATATCATTAGTATTACTATCCAATCTACAACCCTAGTTGGAAAAGCAGGATGCTATAAGCCCAGGGGCTCCAACAGGGAAAAATAGTCCAGTGATGTAAGGAAATAAGGAAATAAATAAATGAAGAGAACAAATTTAACAATAAATCATTCTAAAAAAAAAAGTAACAACGTCAAAACAGATATGTCACATATAAAACTATTAATAACTTCAAAAACAAATATGTCATAAATAAACTATAAAAAGACTCATGTCCGCCTGGTCAATAAAAAAGCACTTGCTCCAACTATTAACTTTTGAAGTTCTACTGATTTAACTACCCGATTAGGAAGATCATTCCACAACTTGGTAACAGCTGGAATAAAACTTCTATAGTACTGCGTACTTTTGACCCTTATGATGGAAAAGGCCTGGCTTTTAGAATTAACTGCATGCCTAGTATTACGAACAGGATAGAATTGTCCAGGGAGATCTTGAATGTAAAGGGATGGTCAGAGTTATGAAAAATCTTATGCAACATGCATAACAAACTAATTGAACGACGGTGCCAGAGATTAATATCTAGATCAGGAATAAGAAATTTAATAGACCGTAAGTTTTTTGTCCAAAAAATTAAGATGAGAATCAGCAGCTGAAGACCAGACAGGAGAAGAATACTCAAAATAAGGTAGAATGAAAGAATTAAAAAACTTCTTCATAATAGATTGATCACCGAAAATCTTGAAAAACTTCCTAAATAAGCCTATTTTTTTGTGCAATTGAAAAAGACAGAGACCTTATATGTTTCTCAAAACTAAACTTGCTGTCGAGAAGTACACACCTAAAACTTGGAAAAGAGTCATACAAATCAAAAGAAACATTATCAATACTGAGATCTGCATGTTGATGAGCCACCGTCCTTGACCTACTTACAATCATACTTTGAGTTTTGTTAGGATTCAACTTCCTACCCCATAATTTGCACCATGCACTAATTCTAGCTAAATCTCTATTAAGGGATTTCACCTAACCCCAGATCTACATTCAGGGGATGGAATTGATGCAAAGAGAGTAACATCATCTGTATATGCAACAAGCTTGTTTTCTAGGCCAAACCACAGGTCTTGTGTATATAGTATGAAAAGTAATGGGCCAAGAACACTACCGTGTAGAAACACCGGATATCACATTCCTATAATCACTATGGTCCCCATCAAAAACAACTCTTTGAGATCTATTACTTAAAAAAAATCAATGATAATGCTAACACATGACCCCACCCACTCCCAACTGTTTCATTTGAAAACAAGGGCCTCATGATTAACATGGTCAAAGGCAACACTAAAATAAAGGCCATTCATACGAACTTCCTTACCACAATCAAGGGATTTCTGTACAGCATTGGAGATTGAAAGAAGGGCATCACATGCTCCAAGGCCTTTACGAAAACCAAATTACAAACTAGGGAGTAGATGATTACCTTCAGCAAACTTATTAAGACGTTTTGCCAGAAGACGTTCAAAAACTTTAGATAATATGGGAGTTATGGAAATGGGGCGGTAATCACTGGGACTTGAGCTACCACAAACAGATTTACATAAAGTAGTAACATTACCAATTCTCCAACAAGTGCTAAAAACTCCCCTTCTTGCTAACTTGCGCAAAATAACAGATAACTTTGGAGCTAAAGAAATCTGGTGTCTTTATAAAAAACAAAGGAAAAATACCATTTGCGTCTACACCTCCATAAGCATCAAGGTCCATCAACAGAACTTTAATCTCACGAGTTCAAAAAGCTAAACCAGTTAGTTTAAACCTCAAGAAAACAAGAATGAGAAAGTTCAAGTTTTTTCATTACTCTGTTTACTGTCAAAAACATCATCCAAAAGTGTTGCCTTTTCCTTTGGAAAGTGAGTGACTGAGCCATCTGGTTTAAGTAAAGGAGGAACTGTTGCATCTACACCAAAGAGGGCAGATTTAAGGGTAGACCACCATTTATGTTCCTGAGTTGTTCCAGAAAGGGTTTCTTTTATTGTTAAATTGTACTCCTCTTCAGTTGAGGCATAAACTCTCTGAGCAAAAGCTCGAAGCTGAGTATAGTTGTTCCAGGGGAAATCTGATCTGTTACCCTTCCAAAGGTGATAGGCCTCCTGCTTCTCCAAATAAGCACGTCTACAATCATCATTGAAACACAGTTTGTCCTTCACTCGGCACCTTAGCACATGAGAAGGGATACGTCTATCAATTATGTTGACTAGATTCTCATTCAAAGGGACAACAGGATCTACACTCTTATATAATTGTGACCAATTCAAGCACAAAACATCATGCAAAATCCCATTCCAGTCTGCTTGGGATTTCATATGAATTTTACAAGAGTATGATGTATCAGGGACAGGCTGCTCAGCCTTCACTAATAATGAAATCAAGGCATGATCAGATGTTCCGACTGGAGACCCAACCTTACTATTTATAACGCCAGGGGGGTCAGTATATACGAGGTCCAAGCAATTACCAGACCTGTGAGTAGCTTCATTTATGATTTGCTCACAGCCTGATTCAGAGGCGAAGTCTAAAGCTCTTAAGCCATGGCGATCGGTAGGAGAGATAGAACTTAACCACT
>NC_090736.1:45808425-45815925 GCF_036898095.1 Palaemon carinicauda | reverse complement strand
ATAGACTCCCCCAAACACCCCATTTTCAGCTCACAAGGATGGTGAGGTTTCAGTGACCAAAGGAACTGACGAGTTTGAACTGGACTCGAACCCCAGTCTGGTGTTCACCAGCCAGGAACATTTTGTTTTATATAATGAAAAAATTTGGTAATATTACAATTTTTTTTTTTTTATTTTGACAGATGTTTTTTCCTCGTCAAAGACAGGGATCTTTTAATTAGGTTTTATTTTCAAATAGTTATTTTTATTAGTTGGGTATCCTGTTTTTGGATTTTCTGCTTTCTTGCATATTGTATATTAAAATGCATTGCAAGTTTCAGCTTATTCATTTGGCAAACTATATTTTCGTTAAAGGTATCAATCGTATTGTTTATCAACCAATCTAAGTTCATAGCAAATTTTCATATAAATTTAATTAAGAATCTTATACATAATTTTTGTTTGAAAAGGTATTTTCTTCCTATCAGAACATGTGGGTTTTATGTAAGTATTTTTTCGCAATTATTTACTTAGTATCTCATTGCAAAAATTGGAAAATAAAAGACAATGATTATACATCGAGAGACACGTCCAGTAAACTGCGTTTGTTTTATAGTCAGTGCGAAAAAACAATACACAATAAACAACAGATTATGTCCCCAATTTGATGCATGAAATTTTGTAATTTACTTCGGCACTGAAGAGAATTAATTTACTAATTAAAATGGTTAATAGATAATTGACTGAAGAATTGAAGAATGGTTAAAATATTTTGATAAAAAAAATCGTTATTTATTAAGGAATTAATTGGATTGAAGAATGATTAAAATCTGTTGATAAGAAAATCGAAATTTAAGAATTGGAGGATTAAAATCTGATAATCGATAATTGGGATTCTATGAACAACTTCATCAATGAAACAATTTGCTCTTAACAAAAAACAAAGGCTGGGGCTTAAGAACCCACATATGAAAGTTCCAAAATGGAGAAAAAAATGATGGAAGGAGTATGAATTATAAAATGCCTTTTTTAGGATTGTGGTGGCCGATGTAGTAATTTCCCTTACTGGTGATCGCCAGACTGGAGTTCAAGTCCCGCTCAAAGGCGTTAGTTTATTTGGTTGCGGCAACCTCATTATCCTTGTGAGCTACGGATGGGGGGTATGAGGGTTTTGGGTGTGAGCATGTACGTCTATGTGTTGAATCATCAGCGGTCATTGACTGCCCGTCCTTGTTCCTAACCTGGGTGGGGAAGGAGCTTGGGCGCTGATCATCTGGTTAGATTCTAAGGCATTGCCCTACTTGATAAGGCAATGCCACTGTTCCTTGCCTCTGTCATTCATTATCGGTCTTGAAACATTTAAACCATTAAAAAAATGCCAAAAATAAAATTAAAAACTTGGAAAACAATATAACGAGTGGTTTGGGTAATATGGTGTCAAAAAGTACTGGATTCCATTACACATTGTATAAAAGGGACATCTCACTCCCCTTGTACTGTCGAAGCAATGCAGAAATAGCTTATAGTACCTCACTTTGTTTCTTTTTCTGAATAAAATATGCGAATAGGGTTACAGTTACTTTAATCTTCAATGTTGCGCCTTATAATCGTCTAACTAATTTTTTCCATTTTTTTTTAGAAAGTTTTTATATTCTACATATCAAATATCTATTTTACAGTTGTTACTTTTCTTAGAATATTTCAATTTAATCGTTCATTCCTTCTCTTGTGGTTTATTTATTTCCTTGTTCCCTTTTCTCAATGAAATTTTATCAGTATTCTCAGAAATTTTACGAATATTCTCATAAAAATTATACAAGTATTCGCATAGACATTTTACGAGTATTCTCACAGAAATTTCACGATTATTCTCTAAGAAATTTACAAGTATTCTCACTTGGCTGATATGTTCATCATACCTCGAATATTTCCTCTTGGATAATACTAGCAAATATTTAATCATTGTTATATCGTCTTACAAAAAGTCAATTAGATTACTATGAATTTTTGTTTGATGTGTTTGGACTATGCCTATTTGAAAAGCCTAAAAGAAAAGCTGAGAGAGAGAGAGAGAGAGAGAGAGAGAGAGAGAGAGAGAGAGAGAGAGAGAGAGAGAGAGAGAGAGAGAGAGAGAGAGAGAGAGAGAGGTGGGTCGCTTTGATTTTGTTTTTCAAATATTTGTATAATATTCTTATATCTCACTTACAAGAAACATGTCTATGGAATTGAAGTCTGTATTTTCAGTAAACTTTGAAGCCATCAGAAAGTCATCAAAATGCTATCCCAGAGCAATTAGAATTTCATTATTATAAACAAAGAAATCATGTCCTATTTTTCTCACGAATTTGACTAAATGCTAGATGATATATATGTATATATATATATATATATATATATATATATATATATATATATATATATATATATATATATATATATATATATATACATATATATATATATATATATATATATATATATATATATATATATATATATATATATATACATATATATATATATATATATATATATATATATATATATATATATATATATATATATATATATATATATATATTTATATATATATATATATATATATATATATATATATATATATATATATATATATATATATATATATATATATATATATATATATATATATTATATATATATATGTGTGTGTGTGTGTGTGTGTGTGTATGTATATATATATATATATATATATATATATATATATATATATATATATATATATATATATATATATATATATATGTATATATATATATATTATATATATATATATATATATATATATATATATATATATATATATATATATAAAGAGAGAGAGAGAGAGAGAGAGAGAGAGAGAGAGAGAGAGAGAGAGAGAGAGAGAGAGAGAGAGAGAATTGTTGTTTTCTGTAATTGCAATGATATATTTGTTAACTGATGCTAGCTAGATAAGGAATTAAAGTAAATAGTGATTAGATTTGAACAAAATCATAAATTGCATACAATGGTATTCAAAAGATGTTACAAAATATATACTGAGGGATTTATAACAGATCATAAAATGTACTTGCGGAACTGTAGGTATCTAAATAAGACCATCTGTACAAGATTATTGAATCTATTATAGGAAGACACCCCAAAATCAAACCATTACTCTCTAGTCTTGTGTAGTGCCATAGCCTCTGTACTATGGTCTTTCACTGTCTCGGGGTAGGGTTATCTTGCTTGAGGGTACACACGAGAACACTATGCTCTCTTATTTCTGTTCCTCTTGTATTTTTAAAGTTTTTATAGTGTATATATGAATTATCTATTGTAATGTTCTTACTGTTCTTAAAATACCTCATTTCATTGTTCATTACTTCTTAGTGTGTATCTATTTCCTTGTTTAGTTTCCTCGCTGGACTATTTTTCCTTGTTCGAGCGCTTGAACTTGTAGGATTTCACTTTCCTAACTATCTAGTAACAATAATGATAACAAGAACAATCAGACATTCTGAACTCCACCAAAGGTTAATGGAGTCGTCCAAGACCTGAGATCAATCTCTGGTGGAAATTTCGTCAAAATCCGAAATACTTTTGACATTATCTTTGAGATGGAGAAAAATGCATATCCGGATCTAGAATCCGGGATCATCTTTGACCTAAGATCTATCTGTGGTGGAAATCTCTTCAAAATTAGTCGAGCAGTTTTTACTTGATCCAGTCCACAGCCACACGAATTGCAAATCCGGATTCGGATCAGCTCCAAAATTCAATGAGGTCGACCATTACCTAAGTTGTATCTTCGGTGAGAATTTCATAAAATTCATCAAGTAGCTTTGACGTAATCCTGTCCACAGTCGCACAGACATTTGAAAAAACGTACCCGATCGCATATATATATATATATATATATATATATATATATATATATATATATATATATATATATATATTTACAGTATATTTATATATATATACGCATATATACACACACGCACATATATATATATATATATATATATATATATATATATATATATATATATATATATATATATATATATATATATATATATACATATGTAAAATATATATATATATATATATATATATATATATATATATATATATATATATATATATATATATATATATATATATATATTATATATATATCTTTATCTTTCCAGTCACGCTCACCGACATTGCCAAACGTATGACTATACGGGGGAAAGAATGGGAAAGGCCGAATCTTTGCGTGCGTGCATATCTACCTCAATGTTTAGCCGTTATTTTGACGGGTCGTATACTCTAGCATTGAATAAATTCATATAACAGCAAAATAACAAGAAACGGAACTAAATTTTCCAATAAATGTAGGATCACGAAAACATTGGAAATTTAAGCTCATTTAACAGACCTTCACAGATTGCCTCTACAGACACCAACTACTTCATTAAAACGTTAATTACATGTAATAAAGAGGTTCTTTAATTAGCTGGATTCCGAAAATTTGACACCCATTGTAGTTCAAATTGTCCACATTTTGGTCTGGTAGCACTAGTATTCAATTAAACTTTGTTCAAGAGGCTAAACCGGGGGGGGGGGGGGGAAATCAATTAAATGTTAGATTAACTCCTGTGTTAAAGGATGGCTATTTATTTAGAAATATTATCAGGCCATTTAAAAATCTGATACTCCGATTTTATAGACATGTACAGTATACCAGCTTGAGATGGACAAATAAAGTGTACCCTCATAATTATCATCATCATCTCCTCCTTACGCCTATTGCCGAAAAGTTCCTCGGTTTGATTTCACCACTCGTCTCTATTTTGAGCTTTTAAATCAAAACGTGTACATCTCCCACTTCACACTTCTTAGTCCTCAGCCATGTAGGCCTAGGTCTTCCAACTCTTCTAGTGCTTGTGAGCCCAGTTAAAGGTTTGATGAATTTATCTCTTTTGGGGAGTGCGAAGAGCGTGCCCACATCATGTCCATCTACCCCTCACCATGATCTCATCCACATATGGCACTCGAGTAATCTCTCTTAGTTTCATTTCTAATCCTGTCCTGCCACCTAACTCCCAACATTCTTTTGAGGGCTTTGTTTTCAAATACCCTAAATCTGTTGGATATAGTTTCATTGTCATATTATGAATCATGGCCATACAGTAACACCGATCTCACTAAACTGATTTAGAGCCTGATTTTGATACGTAATTTCCGGCGATTTGATATAAAAAATTTACATGTATTAAGCTACAATACAAAGAAATGGTTGATATATTAAGTTTTAATTTGAATTTAACAACGATATATTACAATAAATATCCATAACTACTATACTAAGTCTTCAGATGCATTTTCGATGTTTAAGGCAATTATGCAGGCGTCAGTAACCCTTATTGAAATTTATTTTGTAATCCATATGAACGGTGGTATTTGCATATCCATTACATATAAAGAAAGTTTTCAAAGTTTTATAATATCAAAATACCAATCATTTTCTAACATTCATAAGAAACTTGAGCTAAAACTCGTGTGGCCTTAATAATGCTAACTAGAGAGAGAGAGAGAGAGAGAGAGAGAGAGAGAGAGAGAGAGAGAGAGAGAGAGAGAGAGAGAGATTCTTGGGAAATGGGTAAGTAATACGACTAATGTATTTTGATATAATAGAAACGATTACTGGTAAACGCTATTTTTGAAATAAATTGCTCCAGCATTTCCTAGAAATAAGCAACCACCAAGAGAGCATCTTAGAAGCATAAACTCATGAAATTCTACTCCACAATATTTTTCATTTCTTTCAAGTATCTAGATAATTTTATGTTATAATTGACCCGCGAACAAAATAAACCTAAATTTACATGCAAAAGAAAAAGCTCTATTTGCTGTGATTACTATTTTGAAGTAATCCCCGAGTGATCAACGGAAATATACATATAAAGAACGGTCTTTCATTACCGCCTCTCCATCATGAATCTCTACATGAAACAGGTCTCATGATATCTACAAAATATCCACTCTCCTATTAGATTTCACTGACCTAGATTTGCATTTTCAAATGAAGATTATATATCATATAACCTTCTAACTGTATGGGAATACACAAACACACACATGATATATATATATATATATATATATATATATATATATATATATATATATATATATATATATATATATATATATATATATATATATATATATATATATATATATATATATATATATATATATGTATATGCGTATGTTTGTATATATTTGCATCAATGATGCAACTTGAAAAATCCGAGTGCGCTAAAACTTGCATAGTGAATGTTCAGTATAAGCTCCCAGACTTATGCTAGTACCCTGAAAGTTTTGGGCAAGACGAAATTCCGCCTACTCTAAGACACTAAATCTAAGGAAAACAGAGCCAAAATAAGAAAAGGCTGGTGGACTTACGCTACGATGGAAAATCTATTGGAAGAAGCTATATCATCTTGGATTAATTGGTATTTGCTAGGACACTGATTAATCAGAGGACATACTCTAAACCAGCCTGCATGTAAGGGAGTCTTATTCAATTCAGTATATTTTAATGTCTTATTACTACCCAGTGATTTTAGCCTTTTGCAAGAATTGTAAGAGAGAGAGAGAGAGAGAGAGAGAGAGAGAGAGAGAGAGAGAGAGAGAGAGAGAGAGAGAGAGAGAGAGAGAGAGAGAACGTGCATACGTGCGTGCGTGCATGCATGCGCAGATTGCCCTGACCTTGTGTCAGGGTGGGGCCTCTTAGATTGCAAGTTATAGCCCCCACCGGGGTCTTCCTGGTCTTGGGCCAATGAGAGTCTTCTTTATATTAGGAGTATTGCTCAGGCCAGAGCAATCTTAAATTTCATAGTTACTGGAGAATCAACTCGCCCAAGAGGACACACAACCTCTACTGGCACTCAAAATCGACGTACAGTCACTCAGCCCCGAGAGCATTAACTTAATAAGGAAGGTACAGCTGCTCAACCACAAGAGCATGACTGCTAGGAGGCCCAGGAAACAAAGCTCATACTGAAACCAAATGAAGAACTTTAGAGGTAAAGAAAGTATTGATAGCAGCAAGTCCTAGTGAGTAGGAGAGACTGGGAGAGGATCTTTAGTAATAGAGAAAAGGAGCAGTCCAAGGCATAGTTGCTTATCCCTGCTCATGGGGGCGGGGGTGTTACTAGGGATGAGAAGAAGGATTGAATTATATTGGAGGGAGTCTGAACAAGGGAGCAGACTTTAGCCACAAGCCGAAGGATCAAGGGGATCAGCTTCTCAAGGGCCAAGGACTCCACTTGGGAGATGAGGGTGGAGGCTTAAGGGGAAGGAGGAATCTAGCTAGGATTAGGAATAGGAATGGTGACTGGGGTAGGATCAGTGACAGGTGCAAGGGCAGTGGCAGGGGTAGGAGTGTCTTGGTCAGGATTGGTGATTGGACAAAGAGGATGTCTGGAACGTGGAGCCATTTGGGGCTTCGGTAGCTGCTGA
>NC_090736.1:45800925-45803425 GCF_036898095.1 Palaemon carinicauda | reverse complement strand
CTGAAATGTGAGATAAAAGAAAATTGCCTTTTCAGTCACACGCAATTCATTTTAATCTTTAGTTTTTCTTGCTGTTTTCTGCTCTTCTTCTAGCAGTTGAAATAGTAAGTCTTAAATATCACTTATCCTTACTAATGTAATTCCTTCTAGTATCTTTTATTGCTTACCTGAGCCATTCTTTTTATTCAACTACGTGTTCATCTGTAAACATATGGCGTGTTTGGTCTTTAAAATTATTTCCTTATGACAGCATAACGTCCTGCTCCTAGAGCAGTTTTTTAGCCGATATACTAACTATGCCTGGGGGATGAATAAAAACGGTAATGGACATACTATGTAGGAAGATCAGATTACGCTGGGGCGTCGTGGACTTGGAAATGGGTGGTGTACATCATGGTGGGTGCAAGGACATGGATTTCTTGAATGAATGGGCGTCCTCTTATGAGTGTGGAGTGTAGAGAGAGTATCTCCTCTTCAGTGAAAAAAAATGGTCTTGTTTCGTAACAGTTTTCTCCAATGAAATCCATATATCCTATTATTATTATTATTATTATTATTATTATTATTATTATTATTATTATTATTATTATTATTATTTGCTAAACTACAACCCTAGTGGGAAAAGCTGGATGCAATAAGCCCGAGGGCTCCCACAGGGAAAATAACCCCGTAAGGAAATTAAATGAGGAAGTAAATAAACTATGAAGGCTATAAGAAATAATGAATAACAATGTAAAATATCTTAATATCAATAACAATGTTAAAATAGATTTTTCATATATGAACAATTAAAAGGGAATAGTGTGCCAGAGTGTAACCTCAAGAAAGATAACTCTAATCCAAGACATTGGAAGGTTATGGTACAGAGCTATTTCCAATATTAGTATATAAAGGAAAATTATTAGCAGAATGGACAATATTACTATCATTTTCGTAAATATAGAAAATCATATGACTATAAATCTATAGTTGATTTCAGCCGGGGTATGTGTTAAGTATCTCTTCATCGATGTGTAGTCCTCTTTCATAGGAGCAAGAACATCTTTATTCTTGACACTTAAATCTATATACAACGTTACATCTCTTCCAGGCATTTGGGTTATGTGTGAAAACAGGGTTGATTTTTAAGAAGAAACTTCTTTTTCTTCTTTTATTAACGTACCTTTTTCCAATTTGTATGGGGTAAGGACGGTTGCCCTCTTTCTGAAGGACTTTGCTTTGGCTCTTGGGGTAGACCGTAGTCTCGATTGGCTGTCTTGCCTAACATCGCTGGAACTGTACCACACTTACACTGAAACAGTATTTCCTAATTTTTGTATATTGTCGTTATCGCTCTCCTCTCGCACTGATAACTTGTTCAATTCTGTATTTGCTTGTATCATTGTGTTTGAATATTTGTGTCGTTCTTGACTGGAATGGGTTGTATAAATACTCAAGCTCCGACCAAATAAAGTTCAGTTGCATTCACGAGAGGCTCTCAGTTATAACCTAACAGCTTGCTGGCACAGAACCCTGCCATGCAATTACTTATGTAATAGATTACAAGGACCATGTTGCCATTTGCAGTGATGGTCCGAAGGAGGAGCTTTGCCACTGAATCTAAATGCAAGAAGTAATGTTAATAATTCAAGCCTAATATCGATTCCGTATGAGTTTGTAGATGTGAGGAACACCATCTACATTATTTGAGAATACGGTATATGCATCTGTCTTAGTAACACATTTACTGTAATTAGTAACTTCATCTGATATACGACTGTTACAGAAAATACGTTGAAGAGATTCAGCTGCCTCTTGTAGCGGAAAAGGATGAATACTTCGAATAATGGAGGTTCTATCTCTCTCTCTCTCTCTCTCTCTCTCTCTCTCTCTCTCTCTCTCTCTCTCTCTCTCTCTCTCTCTCTCTCTCTCTCTCTCTCTCTCTCTCTCATACGCACGCACACGTATATATATATATATATATATATATATATATATATATATATATATATATATATATATATATATATATATATATATATATATATATATATATATACATACATACAAACATACATACATACAAATGCATAATTAGTATGACGAAGATTTTACATATGTTACCAGTTTTGATTAAACCTCTAAATTCCACGCGTCAGAATAGCGACTTCCAGGTAAAGTATTTTTGAGGTAACGAACCCCATTACGTTACCCATCCGGTTCCCCGAAGGAAAACTTAATCTTCAAGAATATGTTATTTCATTAAGAGAGGTCGCAAGAGATATGCGTCTCAGGCCCCTTGCAGGTGAGAGTTGAATATAAGATACTAATTTAATTCTAGGAATTTTCGAGTCTAGGTGGGAAGAGGAAGGACTCGGTAGAATTACGATATTATTCATATGTTGCAGATTAGGGCCAGTTAGATATCATAAGTTCTGAAAGAGGATATATATTTTTTTTTTTACCGTAATACTATAGACATAATTATAGGAAATAGCAATAGTTTGTTTGACAACAAACA
>NC_090736.1:45785925-45795925 GCF_036898095.1 Palaemon carinicauda | reverse complement strand
ACAGGAATGAGGAAGTTCAAGTTTTTCATTACTCTGTTTACTGTCAAAAACATCAGCCAAAAGGGTTGCCTTTTCCTTTGGACAGTGAGTGACAGAGCCATCTGGTTTAAGTAAAGGAGGAACTGTTGCATCTACACCAAAGAGTGCAGATTTAAGGGTAGACCACCATTTATGTTCCTGAGTTGTACCAGAAAGGATTTCTTTTATGGTTAAATTGTATTCCTTTTCAGTTGAGGCATAAACTCTCTGAGCAAAAGCTTGAAGCTGAGTATAGTTGTTCCAGGTCAAATCTGATCTCTTACCCTTCCTAAGGTGATAGATCTCCTGCTTCTCCAAATAAGCACGTCTACAATCATCATTGAACCAAGGTTTGTCCTTCACTCGGTACCTTAGCACACGAGAAGGGATACGCCTATCTATTATGTTGACTAGATTCACATTCAAAGGGACAACAGGATCTACACTACACAAAAGATCATGCAAATTCCGGTCAAGTCTGCTTGGGATTTCATATAAATTTTACAAGAGTATGATTTATCTGGGACAGGCTGCTCAGTCTTCACTACTAATGAAATCAAGACATGATCAGATGCCCCGACTGGAGAACCAACCTTACTAGTTATAACGCCAGGGGAGTCAGTGTATACGAGGTCCAAGCAATTACCAGACCTGTGAGTAGTTTCATTTATGATTTTCTCACAACCTGATTCAGAGGTAAAGTCTAAAGCCATGGCGATCGGTAAGAGAGATGGAACTTAACCACTCCCTATGGTGAGCATTAAAATCACCAACAACGACAAAAGAAGCCTTTCTATTATCTTTTTGTATCTTAACCATAATGGTAAGAAACAATCAAATATAGAATCATCTATGTCTGGATTCCGGTAGATGGAACACAAATAAAAGTTGTTAGACCTACCACAAACTTTTTTTACCTGAATTTCATGACATCCACATTGATAGCAGGACTTATGAGAAGCCGAGTACCCGGTCCTAATATACACTACCATTCCCCTGGCCCTAGGGATGGCATCATGTTTCAACATTATTGGCTTCTTAAAACCAGTTATAAGGAGCTCAGATGAGTGCCTCATATTAGAAACCAAAGTTTATAAGAACAAAAGAATATCATACTGTCTGGACGCAACTTGGATATTTGCATGAAGACCTCGAATATTGCAATACAGAAGACGACATTGACGAAATCTAGGACGTACTGGTCCCGGATTTCACTCAATATCTCCAGACAGCAAGAGAATTAATAGAAATAAAAAAGAGACATCATACTTAAAAACTACATTAACAAGAATTATAACAAAAAAAATATGTACAGAATTATAAATAAAGTGATTGGTGATACCCATAGACTATAGTAAAAAGTCGGAAAATCTGATCAACATGGAGGAGCTGATACACCATGCAAGGCTAAATACCCCCCAGGATAGCCACTTCAACAGAAGGGAGGACAGTAAGGATGGCTTAGAGAAGAAAAAGGAGAAGACAACCTCTTGATAAACTATCAGGTATCCATGGCCCTTCAATTAAGCCTGCAAAACACACCATTTGCAAAAAACAAGAAAAAAAATAATAATAAGAGAAAATAGTGTGCCCGAGTGTACCCTTAAGCAAGAGAACTCTAACCCAAGACAGTGGAAGACCATGGTACAGAGGCTATGGCACTACCCAAGACTAGAGAACAATGGTTTAATTTCGGCGTTTCCTTCGCCTAGAAGAGTTGCTTACCATAGCTAAAGAGTCTCCTCTATCCTTACCAAGAATATATATATATATATATATATATATATATATATATATATATATATATATATATATATATATATATATATATATATATATATATATATATGTGTGTGTGTGTGTGTGTGTGTATATATATATGTATATATACATATATATATATATATATATATATATATATATATATATATATATATATATATATATATATATATATATATATATATATATAGATAGATAGATAGATAGATAGATAGATATAAATATTAGATTTTTGTAGGTTGGATATCCAGTGATCGACTTTTCGAAACATGCATCATTCCCTTTATGAAGTTTCTGTAAATCATAAATAAATTTCCGGAATGAAGGATGATGCATTCCTACCTTATATTCTCAACTTCGATTGACGGCTTAGTCGTGATTGTTAGTGCTATTTCCCTTATTCAGAGTTCGTTCATAAAGGTTCCATATCTCTGGAACAAAAATAGGGACCATTTTTGCATTACAATGCCTATTCAGTCGTTTGGTATAAGTATCTTCAAACCAAACCAATTGAATAAAGCTATTATTTCATAGGAAGAACTTTTACTAATGTATCCATGTAAACCTCCATCTCTTCTAATAGAAGGAAGGCAATTGCTATAATCATTTTAGTTCAAGGCAGAATCGGTTTGATAGAGACTTGACAAGTTCAGTGTAACAATATATCTCTGCATGATTTGTGTATGAAGCACTAATTAGAATGCTGAATGGGGGGAGAGAGAGAGAGAGAGAGAGAGAGAGAGAGAGAGAGAGAGAGAGAGAGAGAGAGAGGAGTAAATTTAACTACAATTTGTAATCTGACGCCGAATAGTTCCTGTGCATAAAAATTCCATGACGAATCAGCGACGCCAATTGGGCTATGACAAAGTGTCCCATTCTCACAAATGAATACTCACGCATACATAGAGCTATATATATGTTTATACATATATGTATATATACATATATATATGTATATATATATATATATATATATATATATATATATATATATATATATATATATATATATATATATATATATATATATATATATATATGTGTGTGTGTATATATGTGATAAACATATATATATATATATATATATATATATATATATATATATATATATATATATATATATATATATATATATATATATATATATATATTGACTGATTATCAAAAACAACGCTTTGTAGTCACACATCTAATAGATAAGTTCAGATGCCTTTGCTCTCAGAAGTCACTCTTATACTTCAAGTATTAGATCTAATCCCAAGTGGATAAACTAATTTTCCATCTCTATTAGTTAATGAGTAAAAAATTTGTTCAATTACAAAGATCTATTTTATAGAAAAATGCTTAGTATCAATTTAAATTAAGTAATTGGGTAATGTGTAGGTAGTTGGGTTACTGGTCTCCCCCCCCCCCCCTCAAAAGAAAAAGTACTTATTATGCTGCTATGCTCGCAGGGCAACATATACCACTTGCTAGAACAAAGGAGCAAGGAGATAACACTAAATTGCAGATATGGTGTGCTAAAACGAGAAAAAAGGTGGTGGAATAGATAGTTGCAAAAGTCAATTAATGGAAAATAAAATATAATTAAGGACTGGAAAGTAAAACACACACAAAGGAACGACACAAAGAAGTGGAAAGAGGTACATGTAGGTATTGGAAGAGCGGTAGAGCATTTGAATGAATGACTAGGAAAAAGGGAAGAAAAAAAAGGTTATTGATAAAATTTCAAGCTTGATGAAAAGGCAAGGACAGAGTTTGGGGCAACTGGGAGTTATCAAGGATAGAGATGGAAATATACTGCATAGTAATGGAGACAGTAAGAGGAAATGGAGAAAGTGTTTTGAATAACTATTGAATACTGAAAATGAGAGAGAGGAGCTGGGAGAATCAAAGAGGGTAGAGGAGTCGGAGATGGAGGAACAGAATACAAAAGTGATAAAAAAAAATGGTAAAGTACCAGGCCCATCAGTTTCAAATAGAAATGGTCACGATATTAACTACGGAGGGGGAAGAATGGATGCTAGATTTATTAACAGCAATATGAGATGAGGAGAGTCTAATGGTATCTATATTTAAGCACAACTGTGATGTCATAAAATATGGTAACTTCAAGGGTATCAAACTATCAGAACTTTGTTTGATAGTTTTTGAGAAGGTACTAGATGGAAGATCATAACGATTGGGAAACCGCAGTAGGGATTCATGAGGGTGTGGGGGGGGGGGGGACTGTGGATGTCTATCGTTATAGCAAGGCAGTTACAGGAAAAGAGGATAGAGGGACACCAGAAGCTTTTCTGTGTTTTTGTAGCTCTACGGAAGGCTTATGATAGAATCCTAAGATAAATTATGTTTTTTTGCTTGAGGAAAAATAAAGTCCCAAAGAAATTTGATGGAATAGTTGAGATGATGCACAAAAGAACAAGGACAAAAGTAATAATGGCAGTCGAGGAAACAAATACCTCTGGAAATATTGATGCTTTACACAAGGGGCAGCATTAAGACTGTTTTTATTTGTGTCGGTCATGGATGTGTTAAGGATTAGAAACGAAGAGTTTCGGGAGTTTCTATGTATAGATGATTTGGTGATTACAGCTGTAACTGAGGACGACTTACAGAGATGGGTTGTAGAATGGCAGGAGTCTGGAGAGGAGTGGTTTCAGGGTAAATGTGGATAAGACTGGAGACATGGGGAGCAGTAAGGAATGTAGGGACAGGATAGCCATACATAAAAGTAGAGGCTCGGTTATAAGTAAGGTAGAACAATGTACATTCTTGGGATCTACCTTGAGTCAGGAAGGAGGATGTGAGGCTGAAGTTGAAAATGGGATAAAAATGGCGGGGGGAAGTAGAGGATGGTAGCAACAGTGGTATGTGATGAGAAAAGGCCAATCAACCTATATGACAAGATCTATACCACAGCAATAAGACCAGTGTTGATGTATGGATAGGAAATGAGGACCCTAAGAGGAAGCAAAGCTTGAGATATTAGAGATGAGAATGCTGAAGTGTATTATGGAGGGCGTTGTAAAGATTACAGAGATGGTAAGTGTCACAAGTGAGATGGTGTGTGAACGTGTTGAGGAAGGATGGTGGGGCGGGAGTGAGAAGGGCTTGGGAGAAGCCTGCTAGGAGGGAAGATCGAGAGCTAAATAAAGAATTAAATGTCAAATAAGGTGAAGGATGATCTGGAGAGAAGTTTGGTTGGTAGCAGAGGATGTCTTTGATCGAAGGCATGGGAGAGTACGCATCAGGCAACCGACCCCTTAGTGTAGTGATAAAGGTGGCGAAGAAGGGAATTAATGGTCTTTCGAAAAAGATTTGTCATTCAGTAGAAAAATATATTATATTAGGAGTAAATAATTTCCTCTAAAAGGAAAAAAGATATATATATTTCATAATTGGTTACCCTATGCTTTATTCTCTTCACAACCCCTTCCAATGATTATCATTTATAATTATACTCATCAAACTTTTTCATCTATAAAATTTAGGATTATGAAAAAACCATAAAAAAATTTTTCAAGTGAAAGCAAAGTGAACCAAGAAAGTTATATCATTATTACTATATGTTATAAGAATAAAAGATTGTTTTTTTCCTTATAAGTATTTCAACTAGTTAATACACAGAAATTTTGAAAATTCTATGAATTAATCAAATTATATATTAATTACATTAATAAATAAATCTAAATATGATTCCATGATAAATTTAAACTGCCATTGACGATAATTTTACTCAATGACTTTAATATTCCTTGCATTAAATTGAAGGAGCACCTTTAAACTAATCTCTCAGGCATTATCATGATGAGATGCATCTTTCAAGATTCCTTCGTGAGAAATATTATAATACTGACGATTAAGGAAGTCACCAAGAATAACATGCAGTAGAACGACAAAGAAAATTTGAATTTCATTCAGTTTAATCACAAATTTCAATACTAATTTGAATCTTAACAGATGCTTACCCTCATTATTTACATATGGATTGATATTATTTGCTTCCCTTTTCTACAATACTTAGATATGTATCATCAAAAGGTCCATATAATCAAATTATTCTGTACGCATGAAAATTGTTTGGATACAAGGTCTGCCACTTGCATGAAAAATGAGAATCCTATAAAATATAGTACCAGTCATCAATCATACTTAATTAACCGTATTTGCATTAATTGCTTTGCTCGCAATTAAACATTATCTCTTTACTCCTCTGTTCTGGCAAGTGCTACATGTGAAACCATGTGCAATTTAATATTATCTCCCTGATCTTCTGTTCAGGCAAGCAGTACCTGTGCAACTATGGGCAATTTAACATTATCTCCTTGCTCCTCTGTTCTGGCAAGCAGTACATGTTGCTCCACATGCAAATTGGCACTATCTTCTTGCTCCTCTGTTCTGACAAGCGGTGCATGTTGCTCTATGTGCAATTTAGCATTATCTCCTTGCTCCTTTGTTCTGGCAAGTGGTTTCAAGCCTTTTCATCAAGCTTGAAATTTTATCAATATCCTTTTCTTCTTCCCTTTTTCCCAGTGTTTCGTTCCAATGCTCTACCGCTCTTCCAATATCTTCATGTACCTCTTTCCATTATATGTGCCGTTCCTTTGTGTGCGTTTTACTTTGAAGTCTTTAAATACCATTTATTTTCCATTAATTAACTCTTGCAAATCTTTATTCCACCACCTTTTTTCTCCTTTCACCACACCATATCTGCAGGTTCTTTCCACTGTTTCCTCTGTTTCTCCTTCACATATTTCATAATCTCCCAGGTATGTTACACTCTGTTACCCTGTCCAATCTCTAAATTCACCTTTTTCATTCCCCTCTCTCTTTCTCTCTCTGACACACAATCCTAAACTGCTCACCATTTTCTCCTTTAAGGTCCAAAACCTTAATTCTAGATCATTTCTGTCTCTTCTTGAGTTTTCTACAACCTATTTTAAAATCTATGACTATCAGTCTATGTTAAAACATGCTTCGTCCAAAATCACTTTACAGTTCATTGCAATGTTTTTGTCAACCTCTCCAATCAGGGTGTAATGTATTTGGCTTTCTACTCCTCCACGTTCATAAGTTGTTAGGTGTTTATCTACCTTTTCAAACCAGTTGTTCATATAACCCGATTGAAAATTCTGAGCCATCTCTAATATATACTCCCACTCTTCATCTCTAATTCTATACCCAAATTTTCCATTTATCTCCTCATATCCATACTTTCTCTTCCCCACTCTGCCATTCATGTCTGCTCCTATGATTAGCTTCTCCTCGTCTCTCACTATTCTAATAGATGCCTCAGACATTTTGTCTAGATAATTCTATCTTTTGTTCTTGGCAACCGATTTGGGGAGGATAAAGACCTTTTATGCAGGAGACTAGATGGAGAAATAGGAAATGGAAATAAGCTATATTACAGCAGGTCACGAGAGGAGAGAAACGGATTTTGGGTCATAATAAGAAATAACTAGGAGAAAGGAGTAGAATTGAAGAGAGTAAATGATATGCTTTTGAAGATTTCAGTGATAACATGGGATCAGATAATTAATATAATTTCGAAAGAGTATTAATGGGCTTGAATAAACTACCTGTCTTTGATAATACATTAACATAAATGTGTGTGTAGGGACTAACAAGACTAATATTGAATCTATAGTCGTTGGCTATGTTTTTTTTTTTCTTTCTTTTTCTAAATCTCAGTACGTTCGATGACTCGAATGGTAGAATTGTCATAACTCCGTTTATGTCTTATCAGATTGATCTTGAATTTCGTGAAAAACGTGAATTATATAAATGCATTGGCTTTTATTAGGTTTTTAGACCTAACACTGCGGTTATCTCCCTCAGGTAATAGAGAGCAAGTGTATATATATATATATATATATATATATATATATATATATATATATATATATATATATATATATATATATATATATATATATATATATATATATATATATATATATATATATATATATATATATATATATATATGGACACGCTGAGTGGCATAGGTTTAGGAAGGGAGTTGGTGGTAGTCAAACACTATTGAGAGGAAATACCTCGAGAGATACACTCGGATATCCCAACAGTCTTGTAGTTAGGAAAGGAGGAGAGGTGAGAAGTGTTGAAGAAGCTGTATGTGTGCGTGTGTGGATATCTATCTAAATATTCAGACGTCATTTTTGATGAGTCGCATACACTAGTGAAATAATAGTTTAGAGTTAGAACAACAAGACGGATGAATTGCAGTAGGGAAGGGTATACAGTAGAATGCTAGAAAATGAATAGATGGAATATATTCGTTGAGGACTTTTTTTTCACCTTAGATTTTACTTTACAGTGTCGGAGATATAGTTATTAATGTGATATTAAGTTTATTCGTTATATATTCTTACTATTGGTGAAAAAAATGCAATAAACTATTTTTGTTATATATTACGAAGAGTGAAAAAGTAAGAACTGAAAGAAAGCGTAACTGTAAATGCCGTATGATTATTTGTATTTATGGAAACAAAAAAGTGAATACAAGAAAACTGAACCTGACATACGGACGCAATAATTTAGTTTACCAACTCTCTCTCTCTCTCTCTCTCTCTCTCTCTCTCTCTCTCTCTCTCTCTCTCTCTCTCTCTCTCTCTCTTTGTTGGAAGGAAGCTCGAGCCCCGCTTAAGCTCAATATTTTTTAGTAGTATCCTCTACCTCATTGTCCTTTTGAGCCAGGGGTGGGTGGGGGACACGTTGGGGAGAGCCTAAAGGTTTACCTGCTAAGTGATAAACAGCTTCCCTGGTCTTAGCTTGTTGGAGATGCGGCTTTGCCACTGATCATATGTATATATGATCGGTCTCTAAGGCAATGTCCTATCTTCATGAGCGACCTCTAAACCTTTAACTAAGTTACTGTATTTGTCTGCGTCTCAATTAGATGAACGTGATGTTTTTGATCTTTAAGTTAAGTTTTTTTTCAAAATAAATCAGTATATTCTTCCTTCAATTTGCTATTCAAAACTACGGATACATCAATCAAATGATATTGTTGGTTTCCATGAAAACGATTTAGTTTATGTATTGCGTTTTAAAAAAAGAGTATTGTATTTACATGCGTAATTTTTAGAAGATCAAAAATATTGATCGAACATGACCATGAATTTATAAATCTATAAAAACAGAAAGAGTCACTTTTATTAATAAATTCAAAATTATTAGGATGAAATATCACGCAACAGCAATATACAAATACATTGCCATCCATCTCATGTTGTCTTTTTATTGTATTCGGTAAATCAACCTTTGGTAGAAAAACACGATTTTTCTTCCTCCAAATACGACCCAAATGCAATCTCTCTACTGAAAGCACTTACAAATGGTTGGCTGAATCTACAGTTGAATAATAACAGGAATAATTTTAATGATAATAACAATTTTATTAATATCAATAATCGAAAAAAGTGAAATCAGTAACTTGTGTCAGAAACTACAGTACTTCACTTTTTAGCCTTCTACTTAACTTCTTTCCGCTTGTGGTGGCTTTTTGGAATTTTCTGTAGCTGGAGAGCGCCAGACTGGGGTTCGATTACAAGCTCCTTACTTTCCTTTCTCCTTATAAGTACATCTGATTTACAAGTGCTTGTGCAAGCAGGCCTGTAAACAGAATAAGTCTCAACCAACCATCACCAATTATAGTAAAACTATGAATATATATTTTTCTTATGTAAGGAAATTCAACTGATCTTTTTCCTTGGACGTGGTGGATGAACTTTGAGTTTATAAATTGTGGGTCTTGATACCAACCTGCATCAAGCAAAGGAACATGAATTATGAATTAATTAACTCTTTTCTTTCTAGTTCTATTTGGCTGAAGGTCCCGGATAACGATTGAGGAAATTGCTTTTTATCCCCTGGATTGCTAAGGTAAGGTACTGTGCGCTCTCTCTCTCTCTCTCTCTCTCTCTCTCTCTCTCTCTCTCTCTCTCTCCTCTCTCTCCTCTCTCTCTCTCTCTCTCTCTCTCTCCTTTCAGGCAAATGATAATTGGTCCCCACAATGATTCTTTTAAATAATGAAAAAAACATCCCGTTTGAAGCGAACTCATTAATTAGTAACCACATCTGCCACCCAGAGTACCTTAGTTGTATTTTTTAAAGCATTCTGTAAAAGATACAGCATTATTCAAAATAGTTTATTGCACCATTCCAAGAATGA
>NC_090736.1:45779231-45781731 GCF_036898095.1 Palaemon carinicauda | reverse complement strand
AGTGCAATGTTAGGAAAGAACAGACAAAACAATCAAAATAAACTATTGCAAATAGCATTTGAAAACTAGTTAGCCTCTATAACTATAAAGACGATGATCATTTGATGCTAAGGCCTCTACTCCGTGTTTAGATTCAAAAGAGTTAATCTTTCTATATAATTTCTGGGACTAAGAAGACATCCTTCAAACGGAAAAATGAAGTTAGTTTTTAGTAACTGTTTGTGAAATTTACTTTTTTCACTTTAAGGAAACACTGTATCTCTTGGGCCTTATTCGGCTGGTGAATCCTCAGAGCTACTGTAGTCTTTGCAGTTCAGACGCTGAAAAGCAACTTTTATATCATAAATTAAGTCTTATTAAAGCTAAATCCCAATGAAATGTCTTCCTTGCACAGTTAAATATTTGTATTTTACTTTCCTTTCGTATCTTTATTCCTTAATCAGTAAGGATATAGGAAGTTCTAAATACACTGAACATTAGTGGTGAACCTCCTTTCAAGTTTGTAATTCCTTTGCGTTTACATATATATATTTATTCTTTAATTTGGACTAAACTCCATGGAAACATATTATGTAAACTATATAATTACCCCTTACCCCAATTATATTTCAGTAATTATACATTCGTTACGACTCTTGTTGAATATTTCAAATTCACGATGTTAAAACCCTCTTCACTAGTTAACGTATCTAGGGTCTACTAGAACAAATTCAAAATAGCAAACCACATGTTAATTAAAGATTAACATGCAAACTTAAAACAATTGGAATTTATTTTTTTCCCGAAAGTTTCAACATACTTTTTAATGCATCTATTTTATATAATTGTTTTACCCTCCTCAATGTTATCATAACTGAACTTATTCATTGACTTTAAAAAAGAATATTTATATATATTTTCAGGATATTATTTTTTATTAGTACTGAATGAAAGACTAACCCTGGATCATTGATGCTTGTAGACGTGCTTGTTTTGCGAAGCAGGAGTCTTGCCATCTTTGGAGGGTGACAGATCCCTCTTTCAAAGTAAATAAAGTAAATTCTAATCACATTCGCTTACGGGCTGCCAACGCAAGAGCCCGTGTCTTGCATAATGCAAGGCAATCTTTACAGAAGAGAAATATGTGAAAAATGAAATTTGACTTGGAATAACAATACTCAGCTAAGTCTCTTTTTTATAGTTTATATATGGAAGTTCGGTTTTAATGTTGTCACTGTTTTTAAAATATTTTATTTTAATTATTCATTACTTCCCTTATAGTTTATTTATTTCCTCATTTACTATCCTTACGAGGCTATTCTTTCAACATGGTTTACCGAATTTTGCAACCAATAACATTGGGTTAATGGTTTACAGAGCTTCCTAGTACTAGGGTTGTGGTTGTGGTGGTTGATGTGGTAACGTCCCTGACTGGTGAACGCCAGACTGGGGTTCGAGTCCCGCTCAAGCTCGTTAGTTTCTTCGGTCGCTGCAACCTCACCACCCTTGTGAGCTAAGGATGAAGCTTATAGGTCTACCTGCTGAGTCATCAATAGCCATTGTCTGGCCCTCCTTGGTCCTAGCTTGGGTAAAGATGGGGCTTCGCCGCTAATCATAATATATAAGGTTAGTCTAGGGCAATGTCCTGCTCGATAGGGCAATGTCACTGTCCCTTGCCCTTTGCCATTCATGAGCGGCCTTTTAAACCTATAAACCTAATCAGAATGAAATCATACAACTAAATTTAGATTTTCAATATCATCTTTTATCAATTCGTAGTTTTATGAAATAATTTTCATATTCGCTTTCTACATCTGTATAATACCGGAGCTTAGAATATGATATTACATCTATCATTGTTACAGACTAAAACTCTGGGATTTTAAAGTTTTGTGATTTCATTCAGAAAGTATCTGTTGAATATCAGGAACTTAATTCATTTGATATTTCAATTAGGAATTAGTTTTATCAATGGCATTCAATAATGGATAGATCTCTTAAGTTTTATATATATATATATATATATATATATATATATATATATGCATATATACTGTATATATATATATATATATATATATATATATATATATATATATATATATAGTATATATATATATATATATATATATATATATATATATATATATATATATATATATATATATATATATATATATATATATATATATATATATGTATGTATGTATGTATGTATGTGTGTGTATTCATGTATATTGTTTATAATACCGAAAATGTATTAGTAGTTGGAAAATCTTTATCGATCATTAATCCTTATATAATGTTTTCATGAAATCATGGCTAATGTAATAAGAATCGCATTGAACATCATACATTACACATTTTCAAGTAATTAGCCGATTATTGTATCCATTATTTTTCCATAATTCACTTTTTGTAAGAATAATTCTCGTGATTAAATTTAAGCGATGTCACTTTACTATCAATTCACTACTTGTAAGCGTGAAGTGTATGAACACCAAGGAATGGGTACTGTACT
>NC_090736.1:45754231-45759231 GCF_036898095.1 Palaemon carinicauda | reverse complement strand
TGCATTTTTTACAATTTTAAAGATTACGTTAAAACAAACTGACAGATTTTGACGAAATTTCCATCACAGATAGATATTAGGGAGTGGATGACTCCAATAACTTTTGGAGATGATCCGGTACCGGATCCATATTTTAATTTTGTCACAATTTTAAAGATGTGGTCAAAATGAAATGACAAATTGGATTTTCACCAATTTTTAACAATGAATATATATATTATACATCGGAGGAAACCATGAATTTTTTTTAGGTGAAACCTATCAAGATTACGATTTTGAATCAACATTTCACTCCCTACCATAATTTTACTGTATAGTCAGCATATGAAAAGTGAGAGGCGATGTCCGAAGAATTTAGGTAAATGTCAATATTCTTTGGCGTTGGTCTGATATCTCTGATTGCTCTTGTTTTCATATATATTAGTTTATCTCATTTTTTTCTGGCCTCTCAAAAATGTGGTCTTGATTAATTTAATATCCAATGTTCCGTTATTCTCCAAATTATATTTATCAATAATTCTAAAAATTACAATCACGATTGATTCAACCGGCAAGGTTTATTACCCGATATATATATATATATATATATATATATATATATATATATATATATATATATATATATATATACATATATATATGTGTGTGTGTGTGTGTGCGTGTGTGTGTGTGTATGTGTGTGTGTGATTGTGTGTGAGAATAGTTTCTAATGAATTAGGCCTATATGATGAACCATATTTACTTTTTAGTTAAAAGCAATTGTATCATTATATCACGAAATATAAAATCGAGAGAAAGGTAAAACTACCAAATGAAAACGATACAACAATTCCAGAGAAATAAGAATAAACGCAGATGATTATTTGCTTTCCTATGAAATATCTGTCGAGGTGGGAGCTCGAAGACCCACGCTTTTGAAATATGAAAATCCCAATGAATACATAAGATTCGGATAATGGGATGTGAGTTTCTATTTATAATTCATCGCTTGGCTAAAGTAGCAGACGACACAGTGATAAGGGAATGAAACACATAAGTGCGTCCTCTTTAAAGATATAAAGGCCGCTCATGAATGGCAGAGGCAAGGGACAGTGACTTTGCCCTATCAAGCAGAACAATGCCCTAGAGACTGACCATATATACTTATGATCAGCGCCCAAGCCCACTTTGCCCTATCAAGCAGAACAATGCCCTAGAGACTGACCATATATACTTATGATCAGCGCCCAAGCCCACTTTGCCCTATCAAGCAGAACAATGCCCTAGAGACTGACCATATATACTTATGATGAGCGCCCAAGTCCCCTCTCCGCCAAAGCTAGGACCAAGAAGGGCCAGGCAATGGCTGCTAATGACTCAGCGGGTAAACCTATAGACTCCCCCAAACACCCCGTCTTTAGCTCACAAGGATGGTGAGGTTTCAGTGACCAAAGGAACTGACGGGTTTGAACTGGACTCGAACCCCAGTGTGGTGTTGACCAGCCAGGGACATTTTTTTTTATAAAATGAAAAATTTGGTAACATTACAATTTCTTTTATTTTCACAGATGTTTTTCCTCGTCAAAGACAGGGATCTTTTTATTAGGTTTTATTTTCCAACAGTTTTCTTTATTAGTTGGTTATCCTGTTTTGGATTTTCTGCTTTATTGCATATTGTATATTAAAATGCATTGCAAGTTTCAACTTATTCATTTGGCAAAATATATTTACATTAAAGGTAGAAATCGTATTGTTTATCAACCAATCTAAGTTCATAGCAAATTTTCATATAAATTTAATTAAGAATCTTATACATAATTTTCATATGAAAAGGTATTTTTCTTCCCATCAAAATAATGTAGGTTTCATGTAAGTATTTTTTCGCAATTATTTACTTAGTATCTCTTCGCTAAAATTGGAAAATAAAAGACAATGATTATATATCGAGAGACTCGTCCAGTAAACTGCGTTTATTTTATAGTCAATACGAAAAAACTATACACAAAAAACAACAAATTTTGTCCCCAATTTGATGCATGAAATTTTGTAATTTACTTCGGCACTGAAGAGAATTAATTAATAATTAGAATTGGTTAATAGATAATTGACTGAATTTATTACGGAATTAATTGGATTGAAGAATGATTAAAATCTGTTAACAAGAAAATCGTAATTTAAGAATTGGAGAATTAAAATCTGATAATCGATAATTGGGATTCTATGAATAACTTCCCAAAAGGCAGGAATACAAGAAAACGGATACCAGTAATAGATATAAATATAATATATTACAGAGAGAGAGAGAGAGAGAGAGAGAGAGAGAGAGAGAGAGAGAGAGAGAGAGAGAGAGAGAGAGAGAGAGAGAGAGAGAGAGAGAGAGAGAGAGAGAGGTCATTGGTCAAGCTTTTCCAATATTTGGCTGACTAATACCGGGCATATATCAGCAAAACCTCGAAGCTATATGAGTGATGATGTAAGACCGGGCAATATCTAAGGTGTGATACGTGTCGGTCGCCTTCATGAATAATACGATTTGCTCTTAACAAAATACAAAGGCTGGGGCTTAAGAACCCACATGTGAAAGTTCCAATATGAAGAAAGAAAATAATGGAAGAGTAATAATGATATAATGCCTTTTTTAGGACTGTGGTGGCCGATGTAGTAACGTCCATGACTGGTGATCGCCAGACTTGGGTTCGAGTTCCGCTCAAACTCGTTAGTTCATTTGGTTGCGGTAACCTCATTATCCTTGTGAGCTCTGGATGGGGGTATGGGGATTTTGGTGTGAGCGTGTACGTCTATCTGCCGAGTCATCAGCGGTCATTGACTGACCCTCCTTGTTCCTAACCGGGGTGGAGAGGAAGCTTGGGCGCTGATCATCTGGTTAGATTCCAGGGCATTGCCCTACTTGATAAGGCACTATCACTGTTCCTTGCCTCTGCCATTCATTATCAGCCTTTAAACATTTAAACCTTTAAATAAAATGCCAGAAATAAAATTTAAAACTTGGAAAACAATATAACGAGTGGTTTGGGTAATATGGCGTCATAAAGTACTGGATTCCCTTACGCAAATCTCACTCCCCTTGTACTGTCGAAGCAAGGCAGAAATAGCTTACAGTACCTCACTTTATTTCTTTTTCTGACTGAAATATGGGAATAAGGGTAAAGTTCCTTTAATCTTTAATGTTGCGCCTTATAATCGTCTAACTAATTTTTCCATCTTTTTTTTTTTAGAAAGTTTTTATATTCTACATATTAAATATCTTTTTTACGGTTTTTACTTTTCTTAGAATATTTCATTTTAATCGTTCATTACTTCTCTTGTAGTTTATTCATTTCCTTGTTCCGTTTTTTCAATGAAATTTTATGAGTAATATCAGAAATTTTACGAATATTCTCATAGAAATTTTACAAGTATTCTCATAGACATTTTACAAGTATTCTCATAGAAATTTCACGATTATTCTCTTACAAATTTACAAGTATTCTCATCTGGCTGATATGTTCATCATACCTTGAATATTTTCTCTTGGACAACACTAGCAAATACTTAATCATTGTTATATCGTCTTACAAAAAGTCAATTAGATTACCATAAATATTTGATGATGTGTCTAGACAATGCCTATTTGAAAAGCCTAAAAGAAAAGCTGAGAGAGAGAGAGAGAGAGAGAGAGAGAGAGAGAGAGAGAGAGAGAGAGAGAGAGAGAGAGAGAGAGAGAGAGAGAGAGAGAGGTGGGTAACTTAGATTGTTGTTTTTCAAATATTTGTATAATATTCTTATATCTCACTTACAAGAAACATATTTATGGAATTGAAGTCTGTATTTTCAGTAAACTTTGAAGCCATCAGAAAGTCATCAAAATGCTATCCCAGAGCAATTAGAATTTCATTATCAAAAACAAAGAAAGCATATCCTATTTTTCTCACGAATTTGACTTAGTGCTAGATGCTAATATATATATATATATATATATATATATATATATATATATATATATATATATATATATATATATATTATATATTTATATTTATATATATATATATATATATTATATATATATATATATATATATATATAAATATATATATATATACATACATATATATATATATATATATATATATAATATATATATATATATATATATATATATATATATATTTATATATATATATATTATATATATATATATATATATATTATATATATATATATATATATGTATATATATATATATATATTATATATATATATATATGTATATATATATATATATATATGTATATATATATATATATATATATATATATATATATATATATATATATATATATATATATATATATATATATATACAGAGAGAGAGAGAGAGAGAGAGAGAGAGAGAGAGAGAGAGAGAGAGAGAGAACTGATGTCTTCTGTAATTGCAATAATATATTTGTTAACTGATGCTAGCTAGGCAACGAATTAAAGTAAATAGTGATTACATTTGAACAAAATCATAAAATGCATATAAGGGGTATTTAAAAGATGTTACAAAATATATACTGAGGGATTTATAATAGATCATAAAATATACTTGCATAACTGTAACTAAATAAGACCATCTGTACAAGATTATTGAATCTATTCTAGGAGGACACCCCAAAATCAAACCATTGCTAGTGGCTAGTTCTTTGTGTAGTGCCATAGCCACTGTACCAAGGTCTTTCACTGTCTTGGGGGAGAGTTATCTTGCTTGAGGGTACACGCGAGAACACTATTCTATCCTATTT
This sequence comes from Palaemon carinicauda, assembly GCF_036898095.1. NCBI lineage: Eukaryota > Metazoa > Arthropoda > Malacostraca > Decapoda > Palaemonidae > Palaemon > Palaemon carinicauda. The sequence goes on along the minus strand of NC_090736.1, from coordinate 45,754,468 downwards.
CTGTTCCTCGTGTTTTTTTAAGTTTTTATAGTGTATATATGAATTATCTATTGTAATGTTATTACTGTTATTAAAATATTTCATTTCATTGTTCATTACTTCTTGTTGTGTATTTATTTCCTTGTTTAGTTTCCTCACTGGATTATTTTTCCTTGTTGGACGCTTGAACTTGTAAGAATTCGCTTTTCTAACTAGCTAGTAACAATAATGATAAAAAGAACGATCAGAGATTCCTGA
>NC_090736.1:45734231-45746731 GCF_036898095.1 Palaemon carinicauda | reverse complement strand
AGTTAAATATTTTGAATCGATTCATTTAATTTTTTCTGAATTGTGAGATAAAAGAAAATTGCCTTTTCAGTCACACGCAATTCATTTTAATCTTAATTTTTTCTTGCTGTTTTCTGCTCTTCTTCCAGCAGTTCAAATAGTAAGTCTTAAATATCCCTTATCCATAATAATGTAATTCCTTCTAGTCTCTTTTATTGCTTTCCTGGGACATTCTTTTTATTCAACTACGTGTTCATCTGAAAACATATGACGTGTTTGGTCTTCAAGATTATGTCCTTATGACAGCACAACGTCCTGCTCCTAGAATAGTTTTTTTAGCCGGTATAGTAACTATGCCTGGGAATGAATAAAAAACGGTAATGGACATCTTATGTAGGGATTGATAAGATTACGCTGGGGCGTCGTGGACTTGGAAATAGGTGGTGTACGTCATTGTGGGTGCAAGGGCATGGATTTCATGAATGAATGGGCGTCCTCTTATGAGTGTGGAGGGTAGAGAGAGTATCTCCTCTTCAGTGAAAAAAAATTGTCTTATTTCGTGACAATTTTCTCCAATGAAATCAATATATCCTATTATTATTATTATTATTATTATTATTATCATTATTATTATTATCATTATTATTATTACTTGCTAAACTAAAACCCTAGTTGGAAAAGCTGGATGCAATAAACCCGAGGGGGTCCAACAGGGAAAATAACCCAGTAAGGAAATTAAATGAGGAAGTAAATAAACTATGAAGGCTATAAGTAGTAATTAATAACAATATAAAATATCTTAAGATCAATAAAAACGTTAAAATAGATCTCTCATATATAAACAATGAAAAGAGAATAGCAAGAAAACTCTAATCCAAGACAGTGAAAGGTTATGGTACAGAGGCTATTTTCAATATTAGTATATAAAGGAAAATTATCAGCAAATGTATAAAATCATATGACTATAAATCTATAGTCGATTTCAGCCGGGGTATGTGTTAAGTATCTCTTGATCGATATGTAGTCCTCTTACATAAGAGCGAGAACATCTTTATTCTTGACACTTAAATCTATATAAAACGTTACAAGTCTTCCAGGCATCTGGGTAATGGGTTAAAACAAGGTTGATTTTTAAGAAGAAACTTCTTTTTCTTCTTTTATTAACGTACCTTTTTCTAATTTATATGGGGTAAGGACGGTTACCTTCTTTCTGAAGGACTTTGCTTTAGCTCTTGGGGTAGACCGTAGTCTCGATCGGCTGCCCTGCCTGACATCGCTGGAACTGTACCACACTCGTACACTGAAACAGTATTTCTTAATTTCTGTATATTGTCGTTATCGCTCTCGTCTCGCACTGATAACTTGTTCATTTCTGTATTTTATTGTATCATTGTGTTTGAATATTTGTGCCGTTCTTGACTGGAATGGGTTGAATAAATACTCAAGCTCCGACCAAATAAAGTTCAGTTGCATTCACGAGAGGCTCTCAGTTATAACCTTACACCTCGCTGGCACAGAACCATGCTATGCAATTGCTTATGTAATAGATTACAAGGACCATGTTGCCATTTGGAGTGATGGTCCGAAGGAGGAGCTATGCCACTGAATCAACTTGCAAAAAGCAATGTTAATAATTAAAGCCTAATATCGATTCCGTATTAGTTTGTTGATGTGATGAACACCATCTACATTATTTGAGGATACCGTACAGTATATGCATCTGTCTTAGTAACACATTTACTGTAATTAGTAACTTCATCTGACATACGACTGTTACAGAAAATACGTTGAAGAGATTTAGCTGCCGCTTGTAGCGGAAAAGGATGAATACTTTGAATAATGGAGGCTCTCTCTCTCTCTCTCTCTCTCTCTCTCTCTCTCTCTCTCTCTCTCTCTCTCTCTCTCTCTCTCTCTCATACGCACGCACACGCATATATATATATATATATATATATATATATATATATATATATATATATATATATATATGTGTGTGTGTGTGTGTGTGTGTTATATATATATACATATATTATATCATATATATACATATATATATGTTATATATAGACATATATTATATTATATATACACACACACACACATATATATATATATATATATATATATATATATATATATATATATATATATACATACATACATATTTACATTTACATACATACATATATACATACAAATGCATTATTGGTATGACGAGGATTTTACATATGCTACAAGTTTTGACTAAACCTCCTCTAGATTCCACGCGTTAGAATAGCGACTTCTAGGTAAAGGATTCTTTATGTAACAAACCCCATTACGTTACCCATCCGGTTCCCCGAAGGAAAACTTAATCTTCAAGAATATGTTATTTCATTAAAAGAGGTCGCTAAAGATATGCGTCTCAGGTCCCCTTACAGGTGAGAGTTGAATATGAAATACTAATTTGATTTTAGAAATTTTCGTGTCAAGGTGTGAAGTGGAAGGACTCGATAGAATTATATTATTAACCATATACTGTAGATTAGGACCAGTTAGATATCATAAGTTCAGAGAGAGGATAAATTTGTTTTACCGTAATTCTGTAGAAATAATTATAGAAAATATCATTAGTTTCTCTGGCAACAAACAAATAACAGATGTTTTTACAAGTTGTTTGTTTTGTAATTGGAAAAATCCAACGGCTTACATTTGATTGTTCTTAGTTGTCCCTTCAGTTGGAGAAGCCTGATACGGTTCAAAGATAAAAGGCAGTTATTTATTAGTATCATGTGATAAGCTGATCGCGAGAGATCTGTGACTATAACATTGATTCATAAATGACTACTCGTGATACAAAAAAAAAAAAAAAAAAAAAAGACAGGTATATGCATTTTAAACTTCCAAGATAATATTAAAACTATTTTTGTGTCTAAAAAATTTGGTGAAGAATTGACAAGAGTCAAGGATCAAGATATCCACTGAATATATTTCTTGGATGAAAAATTAGTGGTTGCTAGTTTATATATTATATACAAGCAGTTCCGAGAAAGAATGTCACAAAAATCCAAACAAACTAATACATGCTAAGGCAAGCTTAAACAAGTTTTGTTATCAGTGCGGAGAAGAGCAAGATAAAAAAAAAAACGGTAATAAGATTGCAGTGTACAAGCGTGTATGAAACATGTACGGTGCAATGCAAACTTTCAAAATGACCCAAAAAAACTTCCCATTTTCTCCAGTGAAATCCATTTATTCAAATAAAATGTAGAATGGAATACTATTTTCTCTTTCGACAAAGAAAGGAAAATCATCGGCAGAATGGACTATTTTACTATCATTTTCGTAAATATAGAAAATCCTTGGTCAATCAATTTACAGCATCCCTCTTTTTATAGTTACCCAAAGTGTAATTTCATGTTTTGCTAATTCCTTCTTTATAAAAAAAAGAAAAATTGTTATTAAAAACAATTTGAGATTGGACATGACAAAATCTTTTGCAGATTTCAAACATAAATCTAGAGCAACCAGTTTATTTGATAACTATTGATGCACCCTTACATCTTCGACCATTTATACCTGAGTTCATCAAGACCAGGATCATAAGACGGATCAAATTCAACAAAAATTCAGGACCCTAACAGAGGTCAAATTTAAGCAGAATTTAGGACCCTGGGAGAAGTAGAATTTAACATAAATTCAGGACCCTAAGAGAGGTCAAAATTAACAATAATTCATGACCCTGAAAGTTCAAATTTAACAATAATTCATGACTCTGAGAGAGGTAAAATTTAATAATAATTCATGACCCTAAGAGATAAAATTCAACAATAATTTAACAATAATTCAAGACCCTGAGAGGTTGAATTTAACAATAATTTATGACAGAGGTCAAATTTAACAATAATTCTTGACCCTAAGAGAGGTCAAAATTAACGATGATTCATGACTCTGAGAGAGATCAAATTTAAAAATAATTCACAACTTTGAAAGAGGTCAAATTTAACAAGAATTCTTGACCCTAAGAGAGGTCAAAATTAACGATGATTCATGACTCTGAGAGAGATCAAATTTAAAAATAATTCACAACTTTGAAAGAGGTCAAATTTAACAAGAATTCATGACCCTGTGAGAGGTCAAAATCAACGGGAATTCATATGTCATATGCAACGACCAGTTTCGCCGGTGAATGGCTGGATTCACAGGGGAATTATAAGGTTTACTGGATAACGGCGCCTCGCTGCAAATGAAATGAGAAGTAGTTGATCCTTGTGAATCTGGGTTAATCTATACCAATTTGAGATGAAGTGTCACAACAAAGACTTCATCTGTATCCATGGGTTTCTTTCCTTCTTTGGAATTCGTTTGTAAATCAAATGATTTTTTCTAATGATGGATGCAATATATTGCACGAAGTTAATGTTTTGACATTTTTACCCTTGAAATATTTGCTGTTTAAAATTATATTATGATGACACATTATACTGAATTTATTGGACACTATATAATGTTATGGAGAAAATAGCTGGGCAGGTGAATTATATATGAATACCAGATTCGCTAATTACAGGCTTTATGTGTTAGATTTGTATTCCCTAATTATGTGGTGAGTGTGTGTGTTTATATGAGAGAGAGAGAGAGAGAGAGAGAGGAGAGAGAGAGAGAGAGAGAGAGAGAGAGAGAGAGAGAGAGATATTCGGCGTGGCTAATTCGACGTCAGAAAAATAATTGGAATATTCGCCACAGCCGTCAAGGCATCAGATTCTTTCGAAGTCACCGTCTTTGACCGGAGGCAACCCTCCCCCCCCCCCACACACACCACGATAAAAGGATAAAAACCTTGAAAACACACAACTTTCAATATGAATCTTTATTAATTAAGGAAATTAAGGAACATATGGAAACACCAATAGAATAATATAGATTAAAATCTTAAATTAGAAATATTTTATTTAGAAGAAATGAAAAAACTCAGTAAAGTTATTCAATTTTGGAAATTTCATCTTCATTTCGCAATTAGGACCAAAACCCTTCAGGAATTCAATAAGGTCTGATGATTCAATTTCTATCCTGACTTTTTTTTATTCGTTCGTCAGTACCTCTCTCTCTCTCTCTCTCTCTCCCTCTCTCTCTCTCTCTCTCTCTCCTCTCTCTCTCTCTCTCTCTCTCTGTATATATATATATATATATATATATATATATATATATATATATATATATATATATATATATATATATATAATATATATATATATATGTATATATGTAAATATATATATATATATATATATATATATATATATATATGTATGTATATATGTAAATATATATATATATATATATATATATATATATATATATATATATATATATATATATGTATATATATATATATATATATATATATATATATATATATATATATTATATATATATATGTATATGTATATATATATATATATATATATATATATATATATATATATATATACATATATATATATATATATATATATATATATATATACATATACATATATATATATATATATATACATATATATATATATATATATATATATATATTTATATATATATATATATATATATAGATATATATATATATATATATATATATATATATATATATATATATATATATATATATATATTTATATATATATATTTATATATATATTCATATATATATATATATATATATATATATATATATATATATATATATATATAAATATACATATATATATATTAGATTTTTGTAGGTTGGATATCCAGTGGTCAACTTTTCGAAACAAGCATCATTCCCATTCTGAAGTTTCCGTAAATCATAAACAAATTTCAGGAATGAAGGATGATTCATTCCTAGCTTATATTGTCAACGTCGATTGACAGCTTAGTCGTGATGGTTGGTACGATCTCCTTTATTCAGAGTTCGTTCATAAAGGTTCCATATCTATGGAACAAAAATAGGGAAAATTTTTTTACGCATTTCAATGCCTATTCAGTCGTCCAGTATAAGTATCCTCAAACCAAACCAATAGAATAAAGCTATTAGTTCATAAGAAGAACTTCTACTAGTGTATCCATGTAATAATCCATCTTTTCTAATAAAAGGAAGTCGAGTGGTATAATCATTGTAGCGCAAAGCAGAATCGGTTTTATAGACTTGACAAGCTCAATGTGACAATATATCTCTGCATGAAGTACTAATTAGAATACTGAGAGAGAGAGAGAGAGAGAGAGAGAGAGAGAGAGAGAGAGAGAGAGAGAGAGAGAGAGAGAGAGAGAGAGAGAGAGTGTAAATTTGACTATAAATTGTAATCTCATGCTGAATCGTTCCTGTGCATGAAAATTCCATGTCGAATCAGCGACGCCAATTGGGCTACACCTAGATGTCCCATTTTCACAAATGAATACGCACGCATACACGCAGCTATATATATGTTTGTACATATATGAATATATACATACATGTATATATATATATATATATATATATATATATATATATATATATATATATATATATATATGTATATATATATATATATATATATATATATATATATATGTATATATGTGTATATGATACTTTAAATACATATACACACCGATTATATATATATATACACACACACACACACACATATATATATATATATATATATATATATATATACATATATATATATATATATATATATATATATATATATATATATATATATATATACATGTGTATATATGCATATACATATATATATATATATATATATATATATATATATATATATATATATATATATATATATATAAATATATATATATATTGACTGATAATAAAATATAACGCTTTGTAGTCACACATCTAATTGATAAGATCAGATTCCTTTGCTCTCAGAAGTCACTCTTATACTTCATGTATTAGATCTATTCTCAATTGAATAAACTAATTCTACATCTCTATTAGTTAACGAGTAAAGAATTTGTTCAACTACAAATATTTATTATATAGAAAAATGTTAAGTATCAATTAAATTAAATAAACCGGTAATGTGTAGGTAGTTGTGTTATTGATCCCCCCCCCCCAAAAAAAAAAATACGTCATGTGGCTATGCTCGCAGTGCAACATATACCGCTTGCCATAACAAAGGAGCAAGAAGATATTGCTAAATTGCAGATATAGTGTGCTGAAAGGAGAAAAAAGGTGGTGGAATTGAGAGTTGCAAGAGGTAATTAATGGAAAATAAAAGGTAATTAAGGACTCGAAAGTAAAACACACACAAAAGAGCGGCAGAGAGAAGTGGAAAAAAGTACATGTAAGTATTGGAAGAGCTGTAGAGCATTTGAATGAAAGATTAGGAAAGAAGGAAGAAGAAACGGATATTGATAAAATTTCAAGCTTGATGAAAAGGCAAGGACAAGGTTTGGGGCAACTGGGAGTTATGAAGGATAGAGATGGAAATATACTACGTAGGAATGGAGACAGTAAGAGGAAATGGGGAGAGTGTTTTGAATAACCATTGAATACTGAAAATGAGAGAGAGGGGCTGGGGAATCAAAGAGGGTGGAGGAGTCGGAGATGGAGGTACAGAATACAGAAGGGATAACAAAAATGGTAAAGCACCAGACCCATCAGTTTCAAATTGAAATGGTCAAGATATTAGCTATAGAGGGGGAAGAATGGATTCTAGATTTATTAACAGCCATATGAGATGAGGAAATTATGTCTAAAGACTTGGAGGAGAGTCTAATGGTATCTATATTTAACCACGAATGTGATGCCATAGAATATGGTAACTACAAGGGTATCAAACAATCAGAACTTTCTTTGAAAGTTTTAGAGAGGGTACTAGATGAAAGACTGTAACGATTTTGAAACTGCAGTAAGGATTCAGGACGGGGGGGGGGGGTTTGGATGTCTATCTTTATAGCAAGGGAGTTACAGGAAAAGAGGCTAAAGGGACACCAAAAGCTCTTCTGTGCTTTTGTAGATCTACAGAAGGCTTATGATAGAATCCCAAGATAAATGATGTTCTGGTGCTCGAGGAAGAGGGAAGTCCCAAAGAGGTTGGTTAGATAATTGAGATGATGTACAAAAAAACAAGGGACAAAAGTAATAACAGCAGTCATGGAAACAAAAACCTTTGGAAATGTTTCTGCTTTACACCAGGGGGCAGCATTGAGACTGTTTTTATTTGTGTCGGTCATGGATGTGTTAAGATATTAGAAACAAAGAGTTTCGGAAGTTGCTATATGCAAATGATTTGGTGATTACAGCTGTAACTGAGGACGACTTAGAGATGGGTTGTAGAATGGCAGGAGTCTTTGGAGAGGAGTGGTTTGAGGGCAAAGCTATGGGGAGCAGTGAGGAAGGTAGGGAGAGGATAGGCATACATAAAAGTAGAGGCTCGGTTATAAGTAGGTTAGAACAATGTAGATTTTTGGGATCTACCATGAGTCAGGATGGAGGATGTGAGGCTGAAGTTGAAAATGGGATAAAAACAGCGGGGGAATGTGGAGGGAAAACAACAGTGGCACTTGATAAGAGAAGGCCTATCAAGCTAAATTACAAGATCTATATCACAGCAATAAGACCAGTGTTGATGTATGGATAGGAAACGAGGACCTTAAGAGGAAGCAAAGCTTGAGAGAACAGAGATGAGAATACTGAAGTGTATTATGGAGGAGGTAGTAAAGATTACAGAGATGATAAGTGTCACAACTGAGATGGTGTGAGAACGTGTTGAGGAAGGATGGTGGGGCGGGAGTGAGGAGGGCTTAGGAGAAGCCTGCTAGGGTGGAAGATCGAGAGCTAGATAAAGAATTAAATGTCAAATAAGGTGAAGGATGATCTGGAGAGAAGACGTTTGGTTGGTGACAGAGGATGCCTTTGATCGAAGGAGAATACGCATCAGGCAACTGACCCCTTAGTGTAGTGATAAAGGTAGGTGAGAAGGGGATTAATGCTTTTTCGAAAAAGATTTGTCGTTCAAAAGAAAAATATATTATATTAGGAGTAATTAATTTTCTCTAAAAGGAAAAAAGATATATATTTTATTATTGGTTACCCTATGCTTTTTTCTCTTCACGACCCCTTCCAATTATTATCGTGTATGATTATAGTCATTAATTTTTTCCATCAATAAAAGTTAGCATTATGAAAAAAGAATACAAAATTATTTCAAGTGAAAACAAAGTGAACCAAGAAAGGTATATCAACATAATTACAAAATGTTATAAGAATATATTTTTTTTCCTTATAATTATTTCAAATAGTCAATACACGAATTTTGAAAATTCTATGAATTAATCAAAATATATATTCATTACATAAATAAATAAATCTAAATATGATTTAATAATAAATTTAAACTGCCATTGAGCATAACTTAACTTAATGACTTTTTTATTCCTTGCATTGAATTAAAGGAGCACCTTTAAACTAATCTCTCAGGCATTATCATAATGAGATGCATATTCCAAGATTCCTTCGTGAGAAATATTATAATACTGACGCTTAGGGAAGCCACCAGGAATAGCATGCAGTGGAACGACAAAGAAAATTTGAATTCGATTCAGTTTATTCACAAATTTCAATACTAGTTTGAATCTTAACAGATGGTTACCTCATTATTTGCATATAAATTAATATTATTTGCTTCCCTTTTCTACAATACTTACACATGTATCATTAAAAGGCCATATAATCAAATTATTCGGTCCGCATGAAAATTTTTTGGTTACCAGGTCTGTCACTCGCAAGAAAATTGAGAATCCTATAAAATATAGTACCAGTCATCACCCATACTTAATTAACCTTATTTGCATTAATTGCTTTGCTCGCAATTTACCATTATTTCCCTACTCATCTGTCCTGGAAGTGGTACATGTGAAATTATGCGCAATTTGATATTATCTCCCTGATCCTCTGTTCAGTCAAGCAGTAAATGTGCAACTATGCACAAGTTAACATTATCTCCTTGCTTCTTTGTTTTGGCAAGCAGTACATGTTGCACTACGTGCAATTTAATAATATCTACTTACTCCTGTGCTCTGGCAAGAGGTACATTTTGCAGTATGGGCAATTTAACATTATCTTCTTGCTCCTCTGTTTTTGCAAGCGGTTCATGTTGCTCTATGTGCAATTTAGCATTATCTCCTTGCTCCTTTGTTCTGGCAAGCGGTTTCAAGCCTTTTCATCAAGCTTGAAATTTTATCAATATCCTTTTCTTCTTCCCCTTTTCCTAGTCTTCCATTCAAATGCTCTACCGCTCTTCCCATACCTACATGTACCTCTTTCCACTTCTCTGTGCCGTTCCTTTGTGTGTGTTTTACTTTACAGTCCTAAATTACCGTGTATTTCCCATTAATTAACTCTCGCAAATCTCTATTCCAACACATTTTTTTCTCCATTCAGCACACCATATATGCGGGTTCTTTCCGCCGGTTCCTCTGTTTCTCTTACACATATTTCATAATCTCCCAGGTATGTTCCACTCTGTTACCCTGTCCAATCTCTAAATTCAACTTTTTCATTCCTCTCTCTCTCTCTCTCTCTCTCTCTCTCTCTCTCTCTCTCTCTCTCTCTCTCTCTCTCTCTCTCTCTCTCTCTCTCTCAGAGAGAGAGAGAGAGAGAGAGAGAGAGAGAGAGAGAGAGAGAGAGAGAGAGAGATTGAACCTATGACACACAATCCTAAACTGGTCACCATTTTCTCCTTTGAAATCCCAAACCTTAATTCTAGATCATTTCTGTCTCTTCTTGAGTTTTCTACTACCTATTTTGAAATCTGTGACTATCAGTCTACGTTAAGACATGTTTCGTCCAAAATCACTTTACAGTTCATTACATTGTTTTTGTCAACCTCTCCAATCAGGATGTAATGTACTTGGCTTTCTACTCCTCCACGTTCATAAGTTGTTAGGTGTTTATCTTCCTTTTCAAACCAGGTGTTCATATAAGCCAATTGAAAACTCTGAGCCATCTCTAATATATACTCCCACTCTTCATCTCTAATTCTAAACCCAAAATTTCCTTTTATCTCCCCACTCTGCCATTCATGTCTGCTTATACGACCAGCTTCTCATCTTTCACTGCTCTAATAGCTGCCTCAGACTTTTTGTCTAGATAATTCTTTCTCTTGTTCTTGGCAACCGATTAAGGGAGGATAAATATATTTAATGCAGGAGACTAGATGGAGAAATAGGAAATGGGAATAAGCTATATTACAGCAGGTCACGAGAGGGAAGAAACGGATTTTAGGTCGTAATAGGCAATACCTAGAAGGAGAAAGGAGTAGAATTGAAGAAAGTAAATGATAGTCTTTTAAAGATTCCAGTGATAACAGGGGATCAGAAAATGAATATAATTTCGAAAGAGCATTAATGTGCTTTTATAAACTATCTCTCTTTGATAATACATTAACATAAATGTGTGTGTAGGGACTAAGACGACTAGTATTGAATCTATAGTCGTAGGCGATGTTTTTTTTTCTTTAAGGCCACCGAGTACAGCTAGAAGATACCACTTTAAGAAGTATTGAGTGTATGATCTCAGTTCGTTCGATGAGTCGAATTGTATAATTGTCATAACTCCGTTTATTTCTTATCACATTGATCTTAAATTTCGTGTAAAACGTAAATTATATAAATTCATTGGATTTCTATTAGGTCATTAGACCTAGCACTGAGGACTGGGATGCCACATCCGGCTTATTTCCCTCAGGTAATAAAGAGCAAGTGTGTAGCTACGGTATATATATATATATATATATATATATATATATATATATATATATATATATATATATATATATATATATATATATATACACACATACTGTATATGCGTGTGTGTGTTTATACGTATATATATATATATATATATATATATATATATATATATATATATATATATATATATATATATATATATATATATATACACACACATACTGTATATGCGTGTGTGTGTTTATACGTATATATATATATATATATATATATATATATATATATATATATATATATATATATATATATATATATATATATATCCGGTCACGCTGAGGTTTAGGAGGGGTGTTGTTGGTAGTCATACACTGTTAACAGGAAGTACCCCAAGAAATACACTCGGGAATCGCAAGTGTCTTGTATTTAGGAAAGGAGGAGGAGTGAGAAGTGTTGAATCTGTATGTGTGCGTGTGTGGATATCTATCTAAATATTCAGACGTCATTTTTGACGAGTTGCGTACACTAGTGAAATAATAGTTTAGAGTCAGGACAACAAGACGAATGAATAGCAGTGGGGAAGGGTATACAGTAGAATGCTAACAAATAAATAGATGGAATATATCCGTCGAGTACATTTTTTCCGTTTTTTTTTCTCTTTTTTTTTGTACGTTAGATTTTCAAGAAGGTTCTTTACAGTGTCGGAGGAATAGTTATAAATATGATATTAAGTTTATTCGTTATATATTCTTACTATTGGTAAAAAAATGCAATAAACTATATTTGTCATA
>NC_090736.1:45706731-45729231 GCF_036898095.1 Palaemon carinicauda | reverse complement strand
TGAGCTGCACCAAAACACTGGAATTGTTGAAGTTCTTAAAAGTCTGTCATTTCCAGAACTATTTGGTGGAGGTCAACTGCAATGAATAAAACGTCTGTTTTGTGATGGGGTTGAATTTCGGCTTTTAAAATCTGCGCAAGAAAAAAGATTTCAAAGTTTCGAATATTAATCTTTCTATTATTTACACGTATACGAAAATTGCACATGCCTGAAGCTTGTAATATGAAATACTCTATAGTATTTGCAATGCTTGCTTATCAGAATGCATGAAATACTATAGGTGGTTGGACTTCAAATAAACAGAAGGAAGACAGAGATGATGAGAACGTAATATGCAATAGAAGATGAAATATCATTGGAAGGGAAAAGGATTAATGGGGTAGAATCATTTATGTATATAGAAACCATGATCTTTAATAGAGGGTCTTTAGAATTGGATTATAATGAAAGATTGAAAAAAATAAATCAGATAATGGCTAGATTAGGTAAAATTTGGAAATTAAATCGCCTGAAATTTCATATAAAAATCAGGATATATATCAGTTTAGTGAGATCGGGGTTACTGTATGGACATGCGTCATGGTATCACAGTGATACAATCTCCAATAGATTTAGTAGATTTGAGAACAAAAACCTCAGAAGAATATTAGGAGATAAAAGGCAGGACAGGATTAGATATGAAACTATAAGAGAGATTACTCAAGTGACATCTGTGAATGAGATTATGATGAGGGGTAGATGAAGATGGTTTGGACATGCTCTTCGCACTCCCCAAGAGAGAGTAGTTCACCAAACGCTCAGCTGGGCTCCACAAGGCACTAGAAGAGTTGGTCTGAGACAAGTAAAGGTCAAGTCTTTGTGGCTGTTCAAAATCTTCATGTATTGAGTAATGGAAGAGGTTAAGGAAAGAACAGTTGATGTGTACAAGAAGGCATGAGGTTGCCTGATAAACAAATCAGTTGTAAATGGGATGAAATGGTTAGTATTTTCTTGTGATACTGTGCTGATATGATACACTGACGAGAAACTGCAAAACCTGGTAAAAACGTTTATCAGTGTTTACTAGACAACAAAGTCAAGAGAACAATAATAAGAATATGAGCAATGGCCTAATTTTTCTGTTGACGAAGATAGTAAATAGACTTTTCTTAGATTCTGAAAAAAAAATTAAAAGAATTACTTTTATATATTTTTTAACTATAGAAATAAAACAACAGTAATCCTCTGAACATTTTGACAACTTTGATTGTTTTATCTTTTTTTTTCATTAGTGATTTACTTTATCCAATTATATATTTATTGAAGAAGACTCTTTCGTGGAACATCCGATGATAATTGGATAAAAGGATTCAGCTCTCTCTCTCTCTCTCTCTCTCTCTCTCTCTCTCTCTCTCTCTCTCTCTCTCTCTCTCTCTCTCTCTCTCTCTCAAACAAGGACACTTTTTGTAAGGAATATAGACAGCTTGTCTTTCTAGATGAACAGGTAAAGGACAAGAGAGATTGGACGGGGAAGATCGGGCAGGGGATATGGGACAAGGAAGATTAGACAAGGGAGATTAAACAGGGGAGATTGAATAGGGAGATTGAACAGTGCAGATTAGACAAAGAAAATTGGACAGGGGAGATTGGACGGGCAAAATTGAATAGGGGAGATTGGACAGCGCATATTGTAAGGGGAAGATTGAACGAGAGAGATTGGAAGAGGAGGAATGGACAGGGAAGTTTGGATGGAGGAGACTGGGCAGGGAAGAGTGGATAAGGGAGATTGGATGAGGAGGATTTGACAGGGGAGATTGAATGGAGGAGATTGAAAAGGGAAGATGCAAAAGGAAGATTGGACAAAGAAGACTGCATAAGGGAGATTGGCCGAGGAAAATTGGACAAGGAAATTAGAAGAAGATCGACAAAGGAGATTGGACGAGGATTATTTGACAGGTAAGATTAGATAGAAGAGATTAGGAGAAGAATATTGGAGAGGGGAGATTGGACAGAGGACATTGGACGAGGAAGATTGGAAAAATAATATTGGACAAGTGAAATGATCTATATATACAGCACTTCGTAAAACGGTTCTCTGAGGTTTGATGCTTGACAATTTCCGTTTGTGGAAGCTGTGAAAATGCTGTATACACACACACATATACACACATATACATACATTTATATTTGTGAATTTTGGTTTACATATGTAATGAATAGACAATATCTCAGCGGCGACCCGAGATCAAAGACAGTAATTATCTATAAACACAAATTGAGTTGCAGATAGTTTTGAGAATAATAGGATAACGTACACTAAGTCTTCCTGTCATCCTGAAACTGACTGGAGCTGAATTTATCCCGAGTGATATGCACAGTATATATATATATATATATATATATATATATATATATATATATATATATATATATATATATATATATATATATATATATATATATATATATATATATATATATATATATGTATAATCATCATCAGTTGCTAGTCCACCACAGAACAAAGGGCTCAGACATGTCCTCCCACTTGCGTCTGGTTATGGCCTTTCTGTGATAGTCCATACCGCAAACTTTCTTAGTTTGTCAATCCACCATCTTGTCTTTCTTTCTCTACTTCTTTCACAATCTCTCGGGACCAATTCTGTTACTCGGATTATCCAACTATTGTCTGTCATTCTCATTTTATGTTCTGCCCATGTCCATTTCTTTTTCTTCTATGTTGTTGGAATAACCAATGGTTTGTTCTCGTATCCATTATGCTCTTTTTCTGTATCGTAATGTGTGTGTGTATAATGAGTGAGTTTCCTAGCCCTTTCTGGTTACCTCAGGCGAAGAAGATTGTTTAATCTGGGCACTATAAAGAAAAACTTGCTCATAAGTACGTTACCTTTCCTCTTTGACAATAACATCACTGGCGTTACGATTTTTTTTAATTCAAAATTGCCATGACCAACTCCAGTGAATTATGAATCAATTGCATAAAACACCACTCTTGCCAATAGTCATAATTCACATGTTAAGATAAAGGCCTGTACCAGTTCCTCTCTGCTGGGATCAATCAGTCTATACTCAATTTTTTTTAATGAGGCGCATTTGCACTGACTCGCAGGGGTGCCCTTTTAGCTCGGAAAAGTTTCCTGCTACCTGATTGATTAGAATTATTCTGTCTAACCAATCAGTGATTAAGAAACCTATTTCGAGCTAAAAGGGCACCCTTGCGAGTCAGCGCAAATGTGCCTCATTAAAAAGAAATTTAGTATAGTCTCTTATTTCTTGGGAAAGGTCACAAGGCAATTGCCTCACTTTTCGTAGGTCCGTGAATCATTTCCGATCTACAGCCCACTAATTCACCTAGTTGCAGATAGATACCAATGTATGCTGGTGTAGAGATTAAGACCTCAAGGTAGGAACCTCATCTCCACACCCTTGGTGGAAACTGAATATTTACCATTGTGAGGGATCTCCCTTGACAGGGAAAATGGCGTTTGTTAGATAATACACAAACATGCATATATATGTTTGTGTATTATCTAACAAACGCCATTTGACAACCCAGTTCGAAGAACAGTTCGACCGTGTAAACCCCGCTTTATAGACACTCCAATCGAAGCTGACCGTTGAGCTGCAGCCTTTCTCGATATACTTAGTGGAGGAATCCTCTTCTTTCGATCACTCCCCTTTATAAGTCTTCAAACAAGCACTCCTGAAATTAAGCTCAATTAAACAACCTGTGAGGGGGGGGGGGGGATTTCCTTTTAAAACCTTGGGGGTCACAGGAAAATGTTGGCTTCCTATAAGTAGCATACAACCGTTAACTTATTTATTTTCATTCCCTATTTTATTTATTCCTTCCCATATGTGTATTATTTACATATATTTTACATTACTCTTTGTATGAATCGATAAGGTAAATACTGATGTTTAATTATGGTCATTATACGTAGCCTCTTTTGATACCTTTTTATCTATTAAAGGAAAAACAGTTGTTTATTCATTTATCTATTTTTCATAAATACATAAATAAATTTTTGGTAAAAAAAGATGGCTCTATGACGAATCGCCGTCAACATCAGAGGAGTTGCGATCAAAGACAAATGTTTTAATATTGAACAGGATGACATAAGTCTTTTTATAATCTATATGTTAATTATCTGTTTTGATGTTGTTAATGTTTTTTAAAGCATTTTTTTTAATTGTTCATTACTTCTTATATCTATTATTTATTTCCTCATTTCTTTTCCTCACTGGGCTATTTTTTCCTGTTGGAGCCCTTGCGCGTATAGCATCTTGTTTTTCCACTTAAGGTTGTAGCTTGGATGATAATAATAATAATAATAATAATAATAATAATAAGAAACGGTATTTTTGGGTGAGATGGCCATGTCGTCCTGATGGAAGTTCCTTAAAGTAGCTTCCTAAGGGATATATGTACTACAGTGATATTCCCAGAGAATTTTACCTTTAGGTATCCAGAATTCTAACTCCTGGCGCGAATATCCTTAAAATTTCTCCAAAGGATATCGCATAATATCAGCGGACGCATTCTTGACACGCCTCCATAGCAATCTGCACCCCAAACAGCGTTTTGGCTTCGAGGAGGATATGGCTAAAGGGAGCCGTCCAGAAGCTCTCCCCGCTGTCATAATACTATTGGGAATATAACAGCGCCATTCCCACGACGGCGGACATTCCTTATAGCATTGAGCGTGGTGTTACAGATACAGTACCACGGGAGGGATAATGTGAAGATCTTCTCTTTTAGAAGAGATGGGTGGGTCCATCAGGACGACAAGGCCATCTCACCCAGAAATAGATTTTTCGCATCGCTCAAAATCGGTTTTTTGGGCTCAAGCCATGTCGTCGTGATGGAAGCATACCAGAGCATTAGTTTATCTGTGGATTTTTAATCAGTGCCTTAACCTTATAGCAACCTTTTCTATGGTCATGGGGACCACATGAGACAGGGGACGTTACCGTTATTCGTCACCATCACTAATCATAACCAATGTTAGTGCTTCCTGCCTCCTACAGGGAAGAGTCATTCTAGACAGTAGAAAAGGGATCTTGAGGTTAACATACATAGTATGACCAAACATAAGTACACACTGAATATACAAATAGTCTCATAGTTGTATATTTGCTAAAATAACATCAGTGTCTCTTATATCTATTATTTGATGCATACAAATATATGAGGGAAACTTACTTTGGTAAGTTGAAGAACTCTGGCATGTATACGTACAATTGTCTGGCAAAGGTGGACGCACTACATTCTAATAGACATTTATTACTAATAAATGACTAAAAGATGTTCAGTAAAACGAATGTAGTATGACAATGGCATTACACCTGTAACAAGTACAGAGACTATATTTCCTTCTTGAAGGAAGAAATGATGAGTGCCACTCTCAGACTGAAGGAAATTATAAAACAATTTCTCTTCGTAATTCCTGTACTGGTTACTTCTATCTGCACTGTGTACTTCGTACACCGGCACTAGTGCTATCTGTATAATTCCACACCTGGGATTTTGAACAGAGCAGGTGTTATCATCGTAACACCTAATTAAAAAAAGTCACACCTAAGTAGGGTGACCTCTTCTCCCTTTAATTGACAGTCCCAGTCAATTAGCTGTTCATCGTAGAATTAGACGGCAGGTTAAATATTCTACCTGGCGTCACCACATATTGCTTCAGATCATGGATTTGTCTAGCATAGAGTATGTAGAACACTCTGGATGATTCTCATCTGTTATATGTGCGAGGACATGTGAGGTCCCAAATCAAAACTTTTTACTACAGTAATTAGGGGGCAGGTTTTAATACACTACCTTCCGCTACTACGAAGTGATTCAGTTCATGCACTTGTTTTGCATAGTGTTTGCAAAACACTCTGGATGATTTCCATCCAGTGTATGAACGAAGGCGCTCAAAGTCCATATACTGAGAGAAGTTCAGTGATGAAGCAATCTTTCTCGGATCATGACCTGCGGGAGTACTGTCCGGATCCAATCTACGAATAAAGTAGGTGAGCTTCGCCCTTAGTTGTTTTAGGGATAAATTTGATCCAGAAGTTTCTCCTTTAAAGAGCTGTCCTCCCCTGAATTCTGAAGTTCTACGAAGATAGACCTTTAGACACTCTACAGGACATAGAGAGACATCTTCCTTCAGAGGGCAGATTCTCCAGGAACCCCACCTCTTAGTGGGTAGCTCGTTTTTACCGAGAAAGGATGGATCAGGAAATAGATTCAGTTCTCCCATTTCCGTGAACTGAATGTGACCCTCATCTCTGGTTAGGGCCACTATTTCACTAACTCTAGCCCTGGAGGCGATAGCGAACAGAAAAATAACCTTTTGGGTTAGATCCTTAAGAGAACAATCTTCATTGTTCACAGATGAGGCATATTGTAAGACCTTGTCCAAAGACCAAGAGATTGGCTTTGGTGGTACCGCGGGCTTAAGCCTAGCACATGCCTTCGGAATCTTATTAAAGATTTCATTCGCCAGATCCACTTGAAAGGCATATAGGAGAGGCCTAGTCAAGGCTGACTTGCACGTATTTATCGTATTGGCCGCCAGACCTTGCCTATGAAGGTGGACAAAGAAGGACAGACAGAAGTTCATTGAAATTTCTTTCAGTCCTTTTGCTTTGACAAACGCAACCCACTTTTTCTAGGAAGACTTATATTGTCTTCTAGTTGACTTGGCCTTGTATTCTTCTAAGAATTCTATATTGCCTTTTGAGATCCCAAACCTTTTTCTAACCGCTAGAGCGAGAAAATCTTGAAATGAAGGGTTTGGGTTCTCTGTGATAAAACGAAGGCAGTTAATTTCTGAATCTTCGGAAATATACCTAGGGTCAAAGCTAGGACCAGCCTCATCTAGTCTATCAGCCCCATTAGAGGATCCTCATATGGGGCTATATAGCGAGGTAGTTTCTTGAAGACGCTCGTGATGAAGAGGTCGAATTGCAGTTCTGGGACTTGTTCCCATCTGGGAGGGAATATGTCTGCGCCCATGGACCATTCCAACTCTATCGGTTTGTATCGAAATAGAGTATCCACCGTCACATCGTGGATCAGTTGTAAATGAACTGCTGGTAGATGCCGTCCCTTTAAGAGAGGGATGGGTAACTTCACCAAGACTGAATGAGATGTTTGAATGTGACGTCTTATTATCGCTTCGGTGTCCCAGATCAGTCGTAGGGAGCCTGATCTGTGTGGAGGGGGCTTCCCCACCCATGAAAGGACCAGCAGAGTCTTGGGACTTTCGTGCTCTAATTTCTGTTAGAGAAGCGATTAAAGAGGGACCGATCCCAGTCTTTTTTTATCTCTTCAAGCGTTTGATGCGTGTTTTCTCCAAGCTCTTAATGCATCTTTCCGGTGTGCCCTTAGCACCAAGTCTGTCACTATAGCGAACTGGGGAAAGTTTAGCGCTTTTTTATGTTGGCGTTTTGGTATTCTGACTGAATTATACCTGAGTCTCTTGACAGACCTCACGAGCTCCTTTTATATTTCCAAAGGAGAGGAGAGTTGATGTGACTGAGGGCTTCAATGGTTTTTTAAACATGGAAATCCCTGAGCTGGAGAAAGTCGAGACTTCTAGAAGCCTATCTTGCATCCGTGATGTCCCAGGAACCGGGTCATCTCTTGAATGCACATTGGCCGAACACTTCGGTGTTGCCCACTCCAGCCTCTTGATCAGGTATATTAATTCCTGAACTATTTCTAGGCTTGAATTTGACGTGACTAAGTTCGTCAATCCTTTGAAGATACTTAGAACTGTGAGTCCAACACGTATCTTCATTAGGATGAATATTACTCTCTGTAACATGAATTCTAGATAGGAGGAAGGGGGGGTGGTTGACTGGAAGGTTCCGAAGGACAACTTTCAGGTCTGACAAGACTACGAACACCCTTAATTGGAACAAGGTCCATATGTTCAGAAGGATTAACATTCAGAACTTGCTGTTTTTTATGAACTTGTCGAGTGGCGACAAGTTCAGAATGGCTCATTGATATCTTGAATCCTTCTTGTGAACACGAAGCAGCCTTCCCTGGAACTCGATGAGCTAAAGTTTTCTTACTACCTGTATGCTCTATAGCTCTCAGGTATACTCCTCCAGGAGGGTTTTGAACTGTAGGAAAAGGTAAGGAAATGATGGTAGGGACATTTCTGTTTCCCATCAATGGCTCATCTTGAATAGGCTTTGGACCGAAGGATTGAAGGTCCTGCGATCCTGAGGGAAAGTTCCTCCTAGCCGAAGCGTCTTTATGCTTCGAGTAGTCAGTAGGCTTAGACTTTTGACCATCTGCCTGTAGCATCTTGGTCACTGGAATAGTGGGATGTTGTTGAGCAGCCTGCACATTTCCAGCATTTCCAATCTTATTTTTAGGTTGGGGACCCACAACCACAGAAGATTTTCTCTTTGAAGGAATGCCCCATTTTTGGAGAAGACCTATGTTCTCCATGGTGGCGTTCTTAATTAATTCCTTAGTGACCTCATGTGGAAGAGGTCTTTACCCCAGATGTTAGAGGATATTAGCTTCCTTGTTTCGTGTTTAACTGTTGCATCAGCTAACACAAACTCTCTACATGCTCTCCTAGCCTTCATAAAGGTGTAAAGGTCCTTCACCAAGATAGCCATATGCATTTTGGCTATGACCATGAGCATGTCTGGGGTACTCTCGTAGGTTAAACACAACTCCATGTAGTTTTGTAGAGAAAGGGATGTCGCAAGTCTCTCCTTTGACTTCTGTTCATTACATAAGAGGAACTCAGAAAATTTAGGGAGACATACCTTGAATTGTCGACTTGCTACGTCCTTGTCTAATTTTCCTACTGAAAATGTCAAATGGACTTCCTTCCAATCCTTTTCCTGTCTGGGAAAAGCTAGTGACAAAGGCTTGCACTCATCGAGTGTGGGACATGGCTTACCCGCCTCTACTGCTTTGGCAACAGAAGTAAATGCCTTCCCCATAAAGGGGAATGAGAGTGAAGTAGGAGCAAGAAAGTAAGGGTGTCCGTTATTGAATGAGAATACCTTCGACTCTGAATAACCCGCCTTTCTTACACTACCTGAAAGGATAGTCTGTGCCTTATCATGGTCGAAAATCAAGACCTCCTTTGGTTCCGTTCCTTTTCTTGACTTTGGTTCGTACTTCAGTCGAACCCAACAATTAGGGAAAGCATCAAAGCTTGGCCAAAATTGAATTTTGTCCAAAGGAACAGCACCTATTTTCTCTGAGATGCAGAGATTGCCATTTGAAATCGGCATCTGCTCCGTGAACCTCCAGGGATTGGTTATGGAGCATGTTGGTAGGTCTTGATTCATGGGTCGTTTGACTGACCCCTGGGAAACGACAAGAGAAACTTTACGAGGATCTATCTTGCATTTTACTTCCTGCTTTTTGTTTTGTCTACAAAAGCTCTCTATTTGATTCTTCAGTTAGATACATAATTGTACCACATTATCCAAATTAGGGGTAGAAGACGAAGATGTCGACATCGATGGCTCTAAAGCCGGCACAGGCGGAGGAAATTCCGACGTAACATTTTCCTCTTCTACCTTGGGGCATTCCAGGCCCTTAATCCCAAAGGTTTTCTGGCCATCAGGGGATGTAGTTAGCTCCTGAGGCACTACTGTTTCCTCACTTGCTTCCGGAAATAGTAGCTTACGCATCCCATCATTAGGTAGGAAAGGTCCCGAAGAGATCTTTTAAAGGCCTCTCACCCAGTTGCGTAATTTATATTGAGCTGTATCCCTAGTCTCTGTAGACTTAGGATTTTCAAAACCTTCTGACATTAATGTCCGACATATATTGCAAACCTGTGGGTTCCAATAATGTAGGAATCCGGAAATAATATTGCAGGGGGCACGAAACCTGCAAGTATTATGACCGTAAAAATACTTACTCTTGGCCTTGCAAAGGACTGCAACACAAGGTATCTGGTGTTCCTCCTGTAAAGAAAGGAAAACCAAATGAGTATACAATGGTTTATCTCCTTGACAATCAACATGCAAATGTTCTTTACAATAAAGTAGCTTAGGATAGTAAGCTATAAAGGGATAGTAGGAGATACATACTTGTGTACCCCTGTGAGCAAATGCTGTTGCCTCCCCTCAGTATTAACTACATGGAGATTTCTCTATAGAGTAACTCCAAGTAGAAGGACTCTTACCCCTATGGGTAGAGAAGTATCAAATCACTGTCCCAAAATAATGCTAATAATATGGGGTCAGAATGACTGATTCTCGATCAGAATATTGAAGAAAACTATTCATTCAATATATGAACGGTACCAGCAGAATGCTCGGATAAGGGTACCCAAGGTATGTCAGAGAATACTACTGTATCATGGTACTGTAGTTTTCTAATTGCAGTTAGTCTATATTGCAATTCACTGGCTACTGTACATCATGTATTGTAGTCTAGTCGTTATGCTGCCTTCATAGTAGCATAGAACAGTATGGTCCATCTAGCATGAAGCCAGGTGGACTAGGAAAATAAAGACATATATTTGTATATCCCACTCAGCCTATTTGCTATAGTCTTCTTACTATATTAAAATATAGAGTTTCCTGATCAGGGAGACTCAAAGAAAAAGGCTCCACCCTTTAAGGGTTAGGAGTGTATTACTCCTGCCTTGAAGTGTTTAATATTGATTTCTAATCAGGATATTGAAGAAATCATATTCCTTCAATATAGGATTGGGCTCAGCAAATGCCTGTGTTGGATATCCAAAATATATTGGAAAGAACTACTAGTATAAACTATATAGTAGTTTTCTATCTGCAGTATATTCTATAATGCAGATATACTGGCTACCTGTATAAAATATACAGTAGTTCAGCCGGCATGTAGCCGGCATAGCTAGGTCTTGCCGGTATACCCGGCATGCTAGCTAGAGAGAGAGAGAGGGATAGCATGGGAAAAAGGCTACTCCTTACTGTGAATGTATACAGTAATTAAGGATGTAAAAGTCTAATTTGACTGCCTTTTTCCATAAAGAAGGTTGTAATATAAGGGGAGAATGTACCATTCAGGCTTCCATGCAGCTACAGTACTATTGCCGACAAGGTACTGCCGATACACTGCCAGCCGGCAAGTCCAGCAGTACCAGTACAGTCGGTGTGCTGCCAACTAAGTCAGCACTATCTGCGCTGGCCTGGCCGGCATTACACCGGCAACAGGACCTGTAGCAGCAGTCCAAGGGAGGACTGAAGAACCTTGGGAACAGAAGGGACTTCCCTCTCACGGCCATCATGGTCGCTGGCAGCCATCTTGGCTGACGGCTGGGCCGGCAGTTGCCGGCTAGGCCGGCAATTGCCGACAGAGGATGTGATTGGCGGCAGTATGCTCTGCCGTCAGCTAAAGACATGACTAGAGAGGGAGTCTGGCTGGCTCCGGCAACCTACCAGCAAAGGTAAGGTTGCAAGATGCCGGCCTAAAGAAAGACAATGGCTCAGCCATCAAAAGTGGACAGAGGGGTAGGGAACAGGGTCCTGTTACAAGTGTGAAAGGAACTGGCAAAAATTGTCATTCCTACCACCTGTAAAAGAAACTCTGTTTCGGTATCGGCAGAATCCCAGGGAACAGGAGAGACTGAGTTCTCCATCCTAGAGATTGCCGACACAGTTAAGGGGATGGCGGCACTGCCGCCTCCTCTCAACAAAGAAGAAACAGAGTTCCAGTGCCACGTATCCTAGGCTCAAGAAAATTACTCTTCAGCCCAGAGAACTGTGGCATAGGACTAGTCTTTTAGTCGCAAGGAAAAGATGGTATCATACCATAACTTCAAGTGCGGCTAATGAGGGCTAACCTACATTGCCGGCCACTTGGCCGGCAGGGGAATGATGGTATCCTACAACCCATTCGCCCTGCCAGCAGGTCGACGACAAAAGACTAAATACTCTGAGATTCTGACTAAATCCCAAAACCTGATGGTATACCACAACCAACGGTTAAGGGAAGAGGCAGGACAAACCCTAAGTTAACCATGTCTGAATAAAATTCAAGGCATGGCTATTAGGGTTGTAGCCTGAGGCTACACTCAGACGGAAAGAGATTACCCTTAAGTCTCCAAAGAGACGTGTAATGTTTCATATCATTCTAGGAGGTATCAGTCTCCACTGAATGAAAACAATACACGAGGGTAACCGAGGAAAGTCTGAACGTATAGTAAAACGTCTAGGTAAGGTTACCTAGGCTAGACGAGATCTCGGTTACCTAAATCACCGAAACTCTAACTATACGATTGACAGAGAAAAGGGGGAAACAGAAATTATGCACATTATCGAAACTTAACAAGAATAATTGCCTAAATAGCTAAATAATTAAAATAATTAAATAGAGCTATTAAAAACTGGAAGTCGTTCTGCTATCTAAATAACACATGCCAAACGAACGACTGCGCCATGGCGCCTCCAGTAACTGGCCTAGCGCATAAACACAATAAAATACTCTAATTTCATTGTGAAACAGGATCTAAAATATACTCATAGTAAAGACCCGATACTCAAATTTCCAAAGGCGGAAGAAGATGGAGAAAGCACAATAATAATCCTGTAAAACGATCGAAAAGCTATACGAGAGCAGGGAGAGCCTTTGGACGGCTCCCTTTTGCCACATCCTTCTTGAAGTCAAAACGTTATTTGGGGTGCAGATTGCTATGGAGGCGTGTCAAGAATGCGTCTGCTGATATCATGCGATATCCTTTGGAGAAATTTTAAGGATATTCGCGCCAGGAGTTAGAATTCTGGATACTTAGAGGTAAAACTCTCTGGGAATATCACTGTAGTACATATATCCCTTAGGAAGCTACTTCAAGGAACTTCCATCACGACGACATGGCTTAAGCCCACTAATAATAATAATAATAATAGTAATATCCTTCTTTGCATCTCTATGTTGCAGTCTCAAAATGTCTAACAGCTTGACTCCAATCTTCCTTTGTTATTCTATCTAGTGTTTCCTGCAGTAGTACCTTCAGTCTCTCATAATGGAATTATTTTTTCTTTCTATACAGTTTTTCACTTTCCTCCATATAATTTCAAAAGGCGGTAGACGAATCACTTTATGACTTACCTATTTTCCGTGTTCCGTGTGTTTTTTTTACCATTTGTAACATTTCTCCTTTTTAGAAAATTTTCTTTTGGATCTCCCCATTTCTGATAAGCCATTCATAGAAAATAGTGGAATAACTATAGATGGTATACTGAAATAAATAGCTTACCCTTAAAGTTTTTAAAGAGAAGAGTAAAAAATTAAATAAGGACTTACGTCCGAAAATTCTTATTTTACTTTATCGATATTGAATAAGTTCTTAAAAAACTTACTACCTACTTAACTATTCTCGTATAGGAAAAAAAATAACTTCAAGTGTTTGGGGACAAAGAAGAAGAGTAAGAAAAAAAATATTTTCCTTGATTTCTCTCCGTCATAAAAATGCACGATTCTCTGTTTCTTCCCCACCGCCAAAAGGAAGCATAAGTCTGAGAATACGATGAAGGAAAGGAAATGACAATAATAGAAACCTTAGAATCTCATGAAAAGAGCTTATCAACTATTCTTCCGGGAACTGCACACGGAAACAGCGTTCTTTTGTAGAATTTGGAAGCTGGATTTACAGCTGAAGTAATTTTTGCAAGGTCTGACTCCGTTGATTTCCAGTGGCCCTTGGTAATTTTGTATATTATTCCATGGTGTGATTTTGCACAAGAAATATATGATTTCCTATAGCAAATAACGTGATTTAACCGATTTTGATGATCATTTCAATCGCAAACAAACAGATCAACCAATTCGGTTAGTTATAAGTTGACGAATTGGTTGATGTTATTACGGATGAAATGAATGAGAAAACCAGTTAAATCACGATATCTACTATAGGAAATCATATATTTCCTGTGCGAAATCACACAATGAAATACAATACAAATGAACCATATAAATATTAACACTGTTGACATATATACTGAGTTAAAATATTTAAACAACAGATGTAGGGGCCGATAACATTAGCAACGTTACCAATGGTTGACAGAACTACCAACGTTGACGAATGGTACACAGTGTTACCAACGACACGATGACATTTCTAGAGATAGAAATGCTAAATATTTCCATACGTAAACTAAATAATTTTTCCATATAACTATTAAACAATAAATAAAAAGTACCAAAAGGCCACCGAACCTAACAAACCCACCTAACCTTGCCTAAAAGTACCCCGGTCACAAAACTCATATAATAAGCATTGGGGAATGACTTACTTTGTTTCACAGTACTACCAACGGTGACGAATGGAACACAGAACTACCAATGACACGATGTCATTACTAGTGGCAGAAATGATAAATATTTCCATTCGAATATTAAATATTTTTTCCATATAACTGTTACACAATATATAAATAGTACAGAAAGACCGCAGAACCTAGCAAACCCACCTAACCTTGCCTAGAAGTACCCCGGTCACAAAACACGTATAATGGCTATTGAGGAATGACTTACTTTTATGAAGAAAACGTCGAAGTATTCGGTAACCTGGGAACAGAAACTTCTCCAATCGACACTAGTTTTCGAAGATATGTCGATACCATCCATGAGGGTCTCATGGTCCGAATGTTTATGCAAAAAGTGGATGGCACATAATATTATCTTCCATGGGGGTAGACGACTTTTGTCCAAAAAAGTACCTTTATAGGCAGTAACGGTATAACCACAACGGCGTTTCTTCTTAGTTTTACGAATGATCGATTCAGAATAGCAATAAAACACGTGAATGTCTTGCCTATAAGATGAAACAGAACGGCACTAGGGGCACTTTAAACCCTGAGGAATAACGGTGTGATATTTAAGAAAATGCTCAACATTACCTGAAGTATCCAAAAAATCAACATGGAATTGAGCCACTGCTTTTAGGTACGGAATACTGCAGCCGCTACAAGTTTCTATAACTTGCTCCATCGCAAAATACGAAAAAAGAAACCGCACTTGTAATGCAGAACACCTCACCAGGTCAAAGGTTACAACGAGAAAGGCATTGGAACAAAGGGTATGAAAAGACCGCTAATAGGGATAAAGGGAGTGGGGGGGGGGGGGTAGGGAGATATCTGCATAGGCCTAGGCCGGTGATTGGTTAAGGGAAAAACAAAGAACTCTAGCGGGTAAACATGAATGAACTAAATACGGAAACTAGACCAGAGAAAGGATTTATAAGACACAGAGGAGAGAAAAAGAAATAACCAACAAAAATAAATAAAAACAATGTAGGAAGGTAAAATGGAATGAACGGTAAATAATATTGAATGGGAGTATAAAATGAGATGATCATACCGAGAATTAGCTGAATAAAAAAACTAGTCCAGAGTAAGTATTTATGTGCAACCAGGAAGAGATAAAGAAATAACCAAACAAATAAACCCAATATAGGAAGGTAAAATGGAATGAATGATAAATAATATTGAATGGGAATATAAAATGAGAAAATAACACGGTAATAAAAAGAGTAATTGGGGAGAGGAAACTCCTGCGCAGGGGGGGGGGGGGATATATGCGCAGGTCAGAAACTGCTGCGAACGAACGTACGTACAAATGGGAAAGGAAATAACCAAACAAATAAACTCAATATAGGAAGGTAAAATGGAATGTATGATAAATAATATTGAATGGGAATATAAAATAAGAAAATAATACGGTAATAAAAAGAGTAATTTGGGAGAGAAACTCCTGCGCAGGGGGTTTATATATGCGCAGGTCGGAAACTGGTGCGAGCGAACGAACGTACAAATGGGTGCTAATGTTAGCAAGGAATGCTAACATTTGATCTACATCAGGTATGGAAGGCTAACATTTAAACTACATCAGGTGTTGGCAGCACTGGTTACTGTATTACTACAAGAAATAACCTTTGAAACGGCTCCTCCCAAATATATCCAGTTATACTGTTTTGTATTTTCCTACGGTTATAATAAATACAAGAAGGAAATGTATAAAGAAGAAAAGGACTGATTTACGGTTATATATCGGTTCCCCAGTATGTTTTCCCCACCCAAAACCCCGAGTTCCCACTGGGGGTCCCCCATTAATCGGAGGATATAGATGTATATATATTTCTGAAACTATTAATTTGCGACGGGAACGAGTGTTATTTTCGAAGGGAGCGTAATTTTTCCTATAAGAAAAAGTAGATGGAATCCTAGGTTACATTGCCATGTAATAAACTACAATGAAACCGCAAAGGTAAAGTCCTTCTACTTCTACTGATCTCTCTCTCTCTCTCTCTCTCTCTCTCTCTCTCTCTCTCTCTCTCTCTCTCTCTCTCTCTCCAAGTTCCTTCTACTTCTGCTCTCTCTCTCTCTCTCTCTCTCTCTCTCTCTCTCTCTCTCTCTCTCTCTCTCTCACACACAAAGGAACGTAAGCCAAGGGATAGCCCTGAATGATGGTTGATTATATGTGGTAATGAATTCAGTATCCGACATAAAAGGAATACGACAAACCTATTCTGACTCATCTCATATGCACGGACCCTTGAGACTGGAATTATGGAAGCATATGTACCATTGATATGCCCCTGACTTTTCAGAATTGCTAATAACTAATAATTTAGTGAATAAAAAATTCAACATATTACCTCTCTCTCTCTCTCTCTCTCTCTCTCTCTCTCTCTCTCTCTCTCTCTCTCCTCTCTCTCTCTCTCTCTCTCTCTCTCTCTCTCTAATCTGCTCAGAGGTAACGGATATAGACTGGTATTGAAAAGATGCAACACCACTCAAGGTGGCAATTACTTTACATACAAAATACCAAATACTTGAAATAGACTTTCAGCGGATGTAGTAAACAGTAACACGGTAAACAAGTTTAAGAATAAGTTAGACAAGATCATACGATCTCTCTAAATGTTTAAAATTAATCGCCCTTCCTGAGAGCAAATGGAGTCTCCATGAATGGACTAAAAGTCTTTGAGACATCCAAAATCCTTGTAACACACAGTCTCTCTCTCTCTCTCTCTCTCTCTCTCTCTCTCTCTCTCTCTCTCTCTCTCTCTCTCTCTCTCTCTCTCTCTCTCTCTCTCTCCAAGAAGAAGAAGAAAATCATAACCTTACATCTGTGAAACCTTCTGGAAAATCCTTCGGTGTATCTGATCCTTACAATTCACTCACCGGGTCGTATGGAAAATAAACGGGAGATTTTATTCTTTGTTCACCGGATTTAAAAAAAAAAAATAAAGAATATAAAGAATTCTTGGGTCCTTCCTATGCTCTTTTATCTTCAGGAAGAGGTTTTCAGAATAGCCATGCCAGTACGAAGGAGTTTGGAACCAGTGGAATACGTTCTTACATATTTATAAACTCGGTTAAATATTTTTAGGGTCATATTTTAGGTACGCGGAAATTGCATTTAAATCTCTGAACCTAAAATGATGAATGGATGGAATTTAGATAAAGTAAATCGATTTGAACCAATCGTCTGTATCGAGAAGAATGCCTCTGTAGGAATATCAGAGGACTGAAACTCCCTGGAACCCTCAGATGGTTTTAATAACCGCTCTTGAATGGCAGAGGCAAGGGACTGTGACAATGCCCTAACCAGCAGAACAATGCCTTAGAGATTGACCATATATATAAATGATCAGTACCTAAGCCCCTTCTCTACCTAAGCTAGGACGAGGGGCAGGGAGCAGGCAATGACTGCTGATCATTCAGCAGGTAGACCAATAGGCTCTCCCCAAAGGATTGTGAGGCTGCAGACACGACAAGAAACTATCAAGCTTGAGCGGGACTCGAGCCCCAGTCCGGCAGAACACCAGGCTGGGACGTTTCCAATAGGCTATCACCGGTTTAATTTTTTATCATCCAGTATCTTTAAAATTAATAGAAAAGCAATCTTTGTTGTCATACATTAATGAAGATATTGGCATGTAATCAATATTTTCAGTCTAAGCTTCGTAATCACACACATTTGAAATGGAATAATAATGAAGAAATAAACACCAAAACCCGGACTTATGTTTCATAAAAGTCTATGAACTGCGATCCACTTCACTTAGCTTCAGGTGTAATCAATCTTCAACCAAAGATAAACTTTACAACTGACTTTTAGGAAAATATCTTTACTTAACCGTCTGTAAACGAGAAAATAGAACAGGGTTCTCAATTAACTTCTTTAATCAAATTGACCGAGCGAAATATATTGATTTTAATTAACTACAGGAAGTGATAGATAAAAAGGTATACTTTTTTTTTTTTTTCAGCGGAAACTTTTGCCAGAAAGAACAAAGATGAAACACAAATCAAATTTGGTTTCCTTTGAAAGCTTTGGTGTTATAAAAAATGTATATTACACTAGGAAAACCCAGAATGAATTATTATACAAACCACCCACACAGATCGTGTAATAACATTTCTTTCATAATTGTTTGTTTATATATATATATATATATATATATATATATATATATATATATATATATATATATATATATATATATATATATATATATATATATATATGTATGTGTGTGTGTGTGTGTGTGTGTGTGTGTGTGTTGTGTGTTTGTGTGTGTGAGAATTTATATAGAAAAAATCATAGCAATTATGATTCAATTATAGTTATTTTCAGTAAAATCAAAATAGAGTAAGTCTATTTCTCCGAACAACAAGGACAGTGTTTATGTCTAGATATTTGTTCATAGGTTGCTACCATAAAAATTATCATCAATTTCCCCAAATGAAAAGAAAGAAACGTAAAATTTAAAGTGCCTATCAAGACTACATGTAGAACAACCTCTGCAATTTTTTTTTTTTATCATCTGCTAAATTACTTACAAATAGCTGTCCAACTTGACCTTAAAACAACGTAAATTGTTTAACAGTTTTCTTTGCGAAATATATTTAACATCGATGATGGGGATATCTAATTCCATAAATGTTATAATTTTGCGCGCATTGTAAATTCAATTTGAAGTTACTCAGTATAATGGTTTTATTTAACGAAATACAAACATTGCTCGCCAGCTTGAGTTTAAAATAAAAACCCTTATTGTTTAAACGGACTACTGTAGAGTTCTCTTGCTTGGGGGTACACTTGGGCATGCTGTTCTATCTTATTTTTCTTGTTTTTTTTTTTTTTTTTTTTTTTTTTTTTTTTTAAATATCTTGATTTAATGTGGTTCCTGTTCTTGAAATATTTTATTTTGATTGTTTATTTTTATATTATAGTTTATTTCCTTGTTTCCTTTCCTAACTGAGCTATCTTTCCCCGTTGGAGCCCTTGGGCGTATAGCATCTTTTATTAAAGTTGAAAGCAAGAGAAAATAATAGTTTTCATAATCAGAAATATGAAACAATTGAATATGTACGTTGATATGGAAGTAAATGTCTCTCTACTATTTAAATCAACATTTAATATTTGGTTATATAGTTGTGTCTGAAAGATTAAATAAATTAATATGATGACCGAATGATACATTCGGCATCTTATTAATGTTTTATGAATCCTAACGGAGATTCTCTCCAATTATGGTGACAGTATTATTATTATTATTATTATTATTATTATTATTATTATTATTATTATTATTATTATTATTATTATTATTATTATTATTACTGCTACTACTACTACTACTACTACTACTACTACTACTACTACTACTACTACTACTACTACCTGAGCTACACCCCTAGCTGGAAAAGCAGGATGCTATAAGCCCAAGGGTTCCAACAGGGAAAAATAGCCCAGTGAGAAAAATCAATAGGGAAATAAAATAAACTACCAAAAAAGTATTGAACAATCAGAATGAAATATCTCAAGATCAGTAACAGCATTAAAACAGATCTTTTATATAAAATAAAAACTATGAAAAGAGACTCATGATAACCTGTTCAACATGAAAATATTTGCTGCAAGTTTGCACTTTTTGAGTTGCATAAAGAGTATAAGATGCGTTGCATCATAATTATTAAAGATTAAAATGACACCTTCTGTTAATGATAGTCATGTGTATTTATTTTAATGTTGTTAATGCTCTTAAAATATTTTTACTTTTCCTTGTTTCCTTTCCTCACAGGGCTACTTTCCCTGTTTGGGCCCCTGGTCTTATAGCATCCTGCTTTTCCAGCTATAGTTGCAGCTTAGCAAGTAATAATAATAATAATAATAATAATAATAATAATAATAATAATAATAATGATGATGATGATTACAAAGATGATGATGATAATAATAATAATAATAATAATATTAATGATAATAATAATAGTAATAATAATAATAATAATAATAATAATAATGATAATAATAATAAACCAAAACGAAATGAAACAATTAAGAAAGAGACACTAAAATACTATTAGATGAAAAAGAACGAAGCATTCGTGACAGCTGATTCTTTCAGTATCAATTATCATAATAATTATTTACTTTACGACGAGTTCAAGTTATTTGTTTTCTTTATAAGAGCATTTGACAAAGGGTTTGATACACGATGATGAATTAATGTCAAAATGTATAGATATCATTATCAAAAGTCTGAATATGAAAATTATTTTTCTTACAAATTGTTCTAGTCTAATTAATTTCTAATCTTTATGCAATTGTATCTATGATATTTTATTTAGAAATATTACGTGGAATTAACATCCAGTTATAATCACAAAAAAAATTTACATGGCATTACGTCACTATAATCTAGATGTTTAAAATTATTTAAAAATAAAATTTCATTCCCTGCAATTAATGATCATTTATCTGTATGGAATTTATAATTTCGTATTAAATGGAATGGTTTTTTCTATGAAAAAAGAAAAGAATGGGAGAAAAACTTTAAAGAAAACGAGAATTTAAAATACGTTGAGAAGATAGACAAAAATATCATAAAACCATGAAAAGTTGTTTTCATTCTAGGCAAAGATTATTATTATTATTATTATTATTATTATTATTATTATTATTAAAATCTAGGCAATAGCCCTAATTGGAAAAGCAAGATGCTAGAAGCCCAAGGACTCGAACAGGGGAAAATAGCCCAGTGAGTAAAGGAAACAAGAAAATAGATAAACAACAAGAAAAGAATAAACAATCAAAAT
Source organism: Palaemon carinicauda (assembly GCF_036898095.1). NCBI lineage: Eukaryota > Metazoa > Arthropoda > Malacostraca > Decapoda > Palaemonidae > Palaemon > Palaemon carinicauda. The sequence goes on along the minus strand of NC_090736.1, from coordinate 45,708,138 downwards.
CAAATATTTCACGAACAGTAAGAACATTAAATTAGATCCTTCACATATAAACTATAAAAACTTAAAAACTAACAAGAGGAAGAGAAATAAGATAAAACAGCATATCCAAGCGTACCCTCAAGCAAGAGAACTCTAATCCAAGACAGGGGAAGGCCGTGGTACCCAAGACCAGAAAACAAAGGTTTGATTTTGGAGTGACCTTCTCCTAGAAGAGCTGCTAAATAGTCTCTTCAACTCTTACCAAGAGGAAAGTAGCCATTGAACAATTACAGTGCAGTAGTTAATACTTGATCACATACTTTCTAGATGTTTAACTTACATACTAACCAACAGGAAAGCATCAAATGTGATAAATAGAAACATTGGACTTATTACTCTCCTCGCACATTGCTATTTAATAATAATAATAATAATAATAATAATAATAATAATAATAATAATAATAATAATAATAATAATAATAATTTGGAGTGCAGGTTTGCGCCGTCAGTTTGTACGATTGACATCAATTTTTATCCTAAGATTCGTCAGTGTTTTACGATGTAGCGTAAGAAAATATTTACACATATAACTCATTAAAAGAACGGTTCCATTCATTGTTATGAAACCATTTACAAGAAATCGCTGAAGCCGTAAATTTGTTCATTATAAGAAATATAGTTTGTTAAAAACAGACCAGTGAGGAGGATCAACCAATTTCACTTGTTTACTTAATCCATATTGGTTGTCCGAATATCGTGTTACGCCCATTTTGTTACCAGTCTGGATATCATCAATCCTACCGGGCCAAAGAGAGTTCTAACTGTAACGATTTTGGCCTTATTTTGAAAGAATCCTACGCGTCTTTGTTAACCTAATAATTGAATTAGGTACTGGAATGAGAGAGAGAGAGAGAGAGAGAGAGAGAGAGAGAGAGAGAGAGAGAGATCAGAAGCCATCCCTTTTTCAATATCGATTTGTCATTTCTGACGTGGTAGGATAGGGGAGGAAGGGGGGGGGGTGAAGTAGCAGGTGATGGGAATAGAAAGCTTCAAGTACCTTGTTACGTTTTACTGATTGTCTGTGATATCATCAATAATTATGATTTATTTGATTTCTTTTATTTTCCGACCATTTATCAATTATGAGAGACTTTACACTATTGCTCTTTTTTTCCAGCATTATGATATTGATGTTTCTGTTTTATATTTTGCTCACTTTTTTAACATTTATAATTGATATCATGAACCGAGCTTTGATATATAATACTTAAAAATAAATTTACCTGCATTCTTTTCGAGTTCCAATTTCATCCGAAAAATAACTATCTTATTTAATCATGATAATTTTCGTAATCTCGAAATCGTCAAGTATATGATGAAAAATAGAAACTGTGTTTTAGTGATGCAAAATAAATTCGACATTCGG
>NC_090736.1:45672256-45702256 GCF_036898095.1 Palaemon carinicauda | reverse complement strand
TTATTGTGTAACTTTCTGGACAATCAAGTGGCCATGATCAAGATTAAGGAATTTATTGGACCAGAGTTTCCACTTCTATCTAGTGTTCCTCAGGGCAGTGTTCTCTCCCCTTCACTTTACAATTTTTATATCAGAGACACCCCTCCTCCTGCTCCAGGTTGTCTGCAAATCATGTTTGCAGATGACCACACCCAGGTAATATCTATTCCTAATAAGAACAAACGTATGCTGCAAATAAAAACAGTCAGGGAAATACAAAAAGTAAATAATTACGAAAAGAAATGGAAAATAACAACAAACTTGAACAAATTTCATATCCTCCCCATTTCAGCTCGCAGTCCTGCAGAAATCTATTTAGAATTCTATTTAAACAAATGGCCACAATACTTGGGTGTAACTTTAAGAAATCTGGTATTCTTTCACACGTCAAAGAGAGAATAGCTGATTCCAGAGTAACTTTTGATAAATTACAACGTTTTAGATACTTATCAACTAAAACGCAACTTCGTTTATATAAATCCTTAGTAAGGCCTCAGTTAGAGTACCCCACCATAATTTTTGGAGCAATTAGCAAAACTTCCCTTAATAAAATGCAGGCAATTCAAAATAGGGCTTTGAGGAGAGCCTACAAAGAGAGCCCTCCCTGTTACAATACAATTAGGGAATTACATGTATATTCCAAATTGGAGCCTCTTAATGTCCGGTTTCACAGGCTCGGCCAGAAAACCTGGGACAAACTTGCTTTAGACGATGACGACCTTTGCACCCTAACTAGAAATCTCACTATTGAACATGCTCGTGATCATTATTGGAGGAAGAGACTGGAGCCTAAGATCAATTGTGATCCTCCTAGGCCCAGATTCATATCATCTGATTAAATTCATTATATATCCTTTTTGCAGTTAAATTGTAATTTCATTTAAACATTAAATCATCATCATAAAAAAAAAAAAAACATTCATTAACCATCATACCTTACTCAATCAACAAATTGGTGACAGTCGATTGGTGTCCTTTTGCTTAGCGTGAACCAAAAAAACTTTCCTTTTCCTGCCTTTCTCTTCTTTTCTCAGAATAATTCTACTACTATCTAATGTCGCATGAGGGTCTGCCCCTCTCTTTTATTCTTTTCCTGTACTTCCTTTTCCCCCCTTTTTTCCCTTCTCCTTTCCCATCCCAGGTACCTGCCCTCGGGCTATAAACTGGATTGTATCCGGGGGTACTTATCCTTTCCCCATATTCCCCACTTCCCTGTCCTCATCGTACTGGTACAGGGATGTTTTTTCATTATTTAGAAGAATCGTTGTGGGGACCAATTATCATTTGCCTCAGGAGAGAGAGAGAGAGAGAGAGAGAGAGAGAGAGAGAGAGAAAGAGAGAGAGAGAGAGAGAGAGAGAGAGAGAGAGAGAGACGCACAGTACCTTACCTTAGCCATCCAGGGGATAAAACGCAATTTCCTCAATCGTTATCCGGGACCTTCAGCCAAATAGAACTAGCAAGAGAAGAGTTGATTACTTCATAATCCATGTTCCTTTGCTTGATGCAGGTTGGTATCAAGACCCACAATTTATAAACTCAAAGTTCATCCACCACGTCCAAGGAAAAGATCAGTTGAATTTCCTTACATAAGAAAAATATATATTTACACAGTTTAACTATAATTGGTGATGGTTGGTTGAAACTTTTTTTAAGCCTGCTTGCACAAGCACTTGTAAATCAGATGTACTTATAATGAGAAAGGAAAGTAAGGAGCTTGGTAATCGAACCCCAGTCTGGCGCTCCCCAGCTACAAAAAAATTCCAATAAGCCACCACAAGCGGAAAGAAGTTAAGTAGAAGGCTAAAAAGTGAAGTAGTTTTCTGACACAAGTTACTGATTACACTTTTTTAGATTATTAATATTAATGAAATTTTTATTATCATTAAAATCATTCCTGTTATTACCCAACTGTAGATTCAGCCAACCATTTGTAAGTGCTTCAGTAGAGAGATTGCATTTAGTCGTATTTGGAGGAACAAAATCGTGTTTTTCTACCAAAGGTTAATTTACGAATACATTAAAAAGACAACATGAGATGGATGGCAATGTATTTGTATATTTCCTGTTGCGGGATATTTCACCCTAATAAATTAAAATTTATTAATAAAAGTGACTCTTCCGGTTTTTATACCTGTATAAATTGATAGTCATGTTCGATCAATATTTTTAATCTTCTAAAAATTACGCATGTAGCCTAAATACAATACTCCTTTTTTTAAAACGCAAATACATAAACTAAATCGTTTTCAAGGAAATCAACAATATCATTTGATTGATGTATCCGTAGTTCTGAATAGCAAATTGAAGAAATAATACACTAATTTATTTTGAACAAACTGAACTTAAAGATCGAAAACATTGCGTTCAACTGATTGAGACATAGACAAATACAGTAACTTAATTTAGAGGTCGCTCATGAGGATAGGACATTGTCTTAGAGACCGACCATATATACATATGATCACAGTGGCCAAGCTGCATCTCCAACAGGCTAAGACCAGGGAGGGCCATGCAATGGCTGTTGATCACTTAGCAGGTAAACCTTTAGGCTCTCCCCAACCTGTCCCCCACCCATCCCTGGCTCACAAGGACAGTGAGGTAGAGGATACTACTAGAAATTATTGAGCTTAAGCGGGGCTCGAACTTCCTTCCAACAAAGAGAGAGAGAGAGAGAGAGAGAGAGAGAGAGAGAGAGAGAGAGTTGGTAAACTAAATGATTGCGTCCGTATGTAAGGTCCATGTATAACTGGTGATTTTCTTATGTTCACTTTTCTGTTTCCATAAATATAAAATAATCATAAGGCTTTTACAGTTACACACTCGTTCAGTTCTTACTTTTTCACTCTTCATAAGATATGACAATAGTAGTTTATTGCATTTTTTCACCAACAGTAAGAATATATAACGAAAAAAGTTTACATCACACTTATAACTATTTCTCCGGCACTGTAAAGTAGCTTCTTGAAAATGTAACGTACCAAAAAAAAAAAAAAAAAAAAAATATACTCGACGAATATATTCCATCTATTTATTTTTTGGCATTTTACTCTATACCCTTCACTAGTGTACGCGACTCGTCAAAAATGACGTCTGAATATTTAGATAGATATCCACACAGGCACACATACTGTACAGATTCAACACTTCTCACTTCTCCTCCTTTCCCAACTACAAGACAGTTGGGATTTCCAAGTGTAATTCATAGCTTACTTCCTGTTAATAGTGTATGACTACCGCCAACTCCCTTCCTAAACCTATGCCCCTCAGCGTGACCGGATATATATATATATATATATATACACTGTATATATATATATATATATATACACTGTATATATATATATATATACGCATATATATATATATATATATATAAACACACTCACGCACTCACACACACATATATATATAGCTACACACTGTGGAGGATTTTTTTTTGTTTTATTTTTATTTTTGTTTTTTGCCAAATCCTGAGAGAGAGAGAGAGAGAGAGAGAGAGAGAGAGAGGGGTAGTTAGTCTATTGATTGTTTGTGGTGAGAAAGACTGTTGGTTTAAATGAGATTGTTTGTTTATGTTTTTAGTTAGGTTACGACAGTGGTGAATGTCTTGGGTGAATGCTTATTTTGATTTGACTGCAGCTTAAGGCAGTTGCGTGTGTGAACGCTGGATTATTATTTTTCTTTACCAGCGTGGAAGTGATTATTCATTTAAAAAGTAATTACAGTTTTGTTTATCTTTGCTTGTCGTGATTGTGAATGATAGGAAGAATTTATTATTTATCTTTGATTATAGTGCGATAGTTTAGTTAGCTAGGAGTGTTCTTAAGTGTTTTTATTTTTTATTTTGGCAGGCTGTGATTCCTCCTTTGGAGAGCTTATATTTTGAATATTGATTGACGACCTGGCTTATGATAAGGAACTGGATACTACTGTTCAGATTTAGTTAAATGTTGATGACCCGGACCGAATGAATTTTGATTGCTGTTATTGATGATGATGATGAGGATGACGATGATGATGATTACGACCCCGATTAGGGAGGCAGCTATGGCACATTAGCCCTTGCTGTAGTGTTAACCACAGAGCTGTGGTAGTTTGCCATTAAAGACAGTTGGCAGTGTGTGGACGACTGTATTGGTGTCGCTAATATATATATATATATATATATATATATACATATATATATATATATATATATAAACATATTTGGTTGTGGTGCTTCTTAGTTTAAAGTTTTGATATTATTTCTCCGGGTTTATATGAACGTGGCATTTTTATCTATTTTGTATGTTAAGTTTTTTTTGTGTTGTTTATATTAATATTTCAAGTTTGGTTGTTATGATTCTAGAATTAAGTGATAATTTAGTTTTAAGGAATATAGTTAGTAAGGTTATGTTTTGTTTCAATTTTCCTTCTGTCCAAGAATCCAGTTGATAAAGTAAGGGGAAAGTTTGTGTTGTGGGACAATTGTCTGGTAGTGTGATTCAAGGGTGTGGGGGTTGTTTTGCAACATCCCGCCACATTATTTTGGCACCCGAACAGGACTGCTGAGGCGGGACTGATAGCTGGATTCTTTGACGAAGGACTGATAGGATACGAATTTAGAATTAAGACTGAAAAAAAAATGGAAGAACAGTTAAAGGTTTTGAAGGAGGAATTGCGGTTGATTAAGGAGCGTGAGGAGAAGTTGTCTGTAGAGAAAGAGAAATTGTTGCAAGAGAATAAGTGGTTGAAGGTGTGAGAATGAGGAGATGCATAGGAAACTGAGGGAAATTCAAGGAACTGTAGAGAGAGTGGAAGAGGGTGTTTAGATGAGGATGCGAGAGAATGAAGAACGAATGGAGAAAAGAATGGAAACTATGATGGGGAGAGTAATGGGAATGATGAAAACTTTCATGGGTGAAGGCGCAGTCGGAGGAGTGGCCTCTGCTACGGGTAATGGGTTGATAGTGGAAGAGAAGGTTAAGGTAGGTGATAATGGGAAAGGAAGTGATAGTGATAGTAATAGTAATAGTGATAGTGAGATTGAAGATAAGGGAATTAGGAATAGTAAGGATGAACAGAATTGTAATAGGAAGAATGAGAAGAAAGGTAAAAGTGATGTGAAGAAAGAGAAGAAAAAGTTTCAGGATGATAGCAAGGATGATCGTGAATGGGTGAAAGTGGTGAGTAAGAAAAGGGCTAGGAAGAGTATGATCAAGGATAGGAGTATGAGTGTGGAATTAGATTCTTTATATTCTAGCGAGGAAGTAGGAAACAAGAGGGAAGGTAGCAGTGATGATAACAGTGAGAATGAACGTGATGTGTGTAAGACTGTATTTATGAGAGAGGTACCTCGGTGTGAAAGATTCAATGAGCATAGTAGTAGGGATGTAAATGAATTTTTCAAGGAGTATGAGAGGTATTGTCAGGATAAGTATGGTGATAGTAAGAGAGTTTGGGCTAGGGAGTTAGGAGAATATTTGACTGGGTATTTGTTGACGATGTATGGAGTGATAATGAGTGTAGGTGACGTTGATTATGAAAGTGTGAAAAAGAGAATAATTGAGCAGGTAAAACGTATAAAAGGGAGTGTTAGGTATAAGCGTAAGAATGATTTTGATGAGGCAAGGATGAGTGCAGGGGAAGCTATATCAATGTACGTATGTAGGTTGGAAACGTTTGCTAGGAAGAAGTATGGGGATGAAGGCATAAATGAGAATAAGGAGTTAATGAGGAAGTTTTTGGCAACAGTACCTGAGAATGTGTGTGAATTTATTAATTTGAAACGGAAGGAGAAAATGAGGTGGACGCAAGAGAGATTGACATGGGATGATATACTAGAGATAGTTGAGGATTATGAGTTAGATAGATGTATGAAAGAAAGTAAATCTGTGAGTGTAAGAAGTGGAATGGAGGAAAGTGTGCCAGAATTTGTTAGTTTTAGAGATGCTGTTATGAGAGGACCGATGAGGGTAGCTGATAGTGTAGTAGATAGGAGAGTCGGGGCGAGTAATGTGGGAATACCTGTAGGGATAAATGAAGGGTTTAGGCAAGGGAATCAGGTTTGGAGGGATAGGAGTGCTAGTGTGCAGCGGGGTAGGTCAGGTAGTTGTGTTTGTGAAGAGAAGTGTTATAGGTGTGGGAAAGTTGGGCATAAAAAGAATGAGTGTAGTTGGGAGTTAAGAGCATGTTTCGGGTGTGGAGAGACAGGCCATCGTATTAGTGAGTGTAAGAAAGAGAAAGGGGTTTAATGTTATCGGTGTGGTTTGACTGGGCACATAGCGAGTGGATGCCGGAGTAATCGTACAAATGTGATTTGCGGCAATTTTGGTAAGGATGGTCATTATGCTAGAATGTGCAAGGAGCCTCGGGGTAAGTGTACTGAATGTGGTGCAGATGGGCATGTAGCTAGGGTATGTAGGAAGAAGGGAGTAAATCAGCCAGGATGTTCGGGAAACTAGAGTGTAAGAGGGTTCAGCTGGGTTAGTCCTCCTGTGTGTGTGGAAGGAATAGGATCAATGTTTCTGAGAATGGGCTGAATAATTGGTTGGAAATGAGCAAGTATGAATCTAGTAAGCATGAAAAGTTAGGGCTGGAAAATAAACAATTAGTGTTAGTTGAATATAGGAAAAAGAGGCGTTTGAAAGTTTTAAATAGGGATGAAAAAAGGGAAAATTTTATAAGTAAAAGTGAGAAAAGAAAAAAGTATGACAAGGGTGTAAATGTACTAGTGTGTATAGAAGATAAATGTGTTATTACAGATGAATCATGGCTGAGTATGAATGATACCTATAGTGTGTGTGGCTTTTCGTTAGATGATGTATAAGAAAGAATGAATAACGCAAGAATGAGAGATAGTAGAATGATAAGTAGCATGAATGAATCTTTTCCTAAGGTTGAGAATGTGTTTGATGAAATGGATGAACTGTTTACAGAAATGAGTGTAATTTTAGGGCCAGATGAGAACGAGGTAGATATGATTGTACATGATATATTAGATGATAGGGATTTAGATAGAAATAGTGTTAATGTAGCGAATGATTGTGATAAGGAAGAAGTGAATGAGAGAGTATATGGAGACCCAGTTACTCGGAGTAAAGGTCCCGTTCCCGACTGCGAATGGGTGATAAAAAAAATACTGTAAGTGGTTGTGTGAAAATATAGTAGGATTTGGCAAAGTAAGGGGGGAGGAATGTGGAGGATTTATTTTTGTTTTATTTTTATTTCTGTTTTTGCCAAATCCTGAGAGAGAGAGAGAGAGAGAGAGAGAGAGAGAGAGAGAGAGAGAGGAGAGAGAGAGAGAGAGAGAGAGAGAGGGAGAGGTAGTTAGTGTATCGATTGTTTGTGATGAGAAAGACTGTTGGTTTAAATGAGATTGTTTGTTTATGTTTTTAGTTAGGTTACGACAGTGGTGAATGTCTTGGGTGAATGCTTATTTTGATTTGACTGCAGCTTAAGGCAGTTGCGTGTGTGAACGCTGGATTATTATTTTTCTTTACCAGCGTGGAAGTGATTATTCATTTAAAAAGTAAGTACAGTTTTGTTTATCTTTGCTTGTCGTGATTGTGAATGATAGGAAGAATTTATTATTTATCTTTGATTATAGTGCGATAGTTTAGTTAGCTAGGAGTGTTCTTAAGTGTTTTTATTTTTTATTTTGGCAGGCTGTGATTCCTCCTTTGGAGAGCTTATATTTTGAATATTGATTGACGACCTGGCTTATGATAAGGAACTGGATACTACTGTTCAGATTTAGTTAAATGTTGATGACCCGGACCGAATGAATTTTGATTGCTGTTATTGATGATGATGATGAGGATGACGATGATGAGGATTACGACCCCGATTAGGGAGGCAGCTATGGCACATTAGCCCTTGCTGTAGTGTTAACCACAGAGCTGTGGTAGTTTGCCATTAAAGACAGTTGGCAGTGTGTGGACGACTGTATTGGTGTCCCTAAAATATATATATATATATATATATATATATATATATATATATATATATATATATTATATAGTATATATATAGTTTTGATATTTTTTCTCCGGGTTTATATGAATGTGGCATTTTTATCTATTTTGTATGTTAATTTTTTTTTTTGTGTTGTTTATATTAATATCTCAAGTTTGGTTGTTATGATTCTAGAATTAAGTGATAATTTAGTTTTAAGGAATATAGTTAGTAAGGTTATGTTTTGTTTCAATTTTCCTTCTGTCCAAGAATCCAGTTGATAAAGTAAGGGGAAAGTTTGTGTTGTGGGAAAATTGTCTGGTAGCGTGATTCAAGGGGGTGGGGGTTGTTTTGCAACATCCCGCCACAACACTTGCTCTTTATTACCTGAGGGAGATAAGCCGGATGGCATCCCAGTCCTCAGTGGTAGGTCTAATGACCTAATAGAAATGCAATGCATTTATATAATTTACGTTTTACACGAAATTCAAGGTCAATCTGATAAGACATAAACGGAGTTATGACAGTTCTACAATTCGAGTCATCGAACGAACTGAGATCAAGCACTCACTACTTCTTAAAGTGGTATCTGCTAGCTGTACTCTGTGACTGTAATTAAAAAAAAAATCGCCTACAACTATAGATTCAATTATGGTCCTCTTAGGCCCTACACAAACATTTATGTTAATGTATTATCAAAGACAGATAGTTTATACAAGTACATTAATGCTCTTTCGAAATTAAATTTATTATCTGATCCCCTATTATCACTGGAATCTTTAAAAGCCTATCATTTACTTTCTTCAATTCTACTCCTTTCCCCTTCTAGGTATTGCCTATTTTGACCCAAAATCCATTTCTTCCCTCTCGTGACCTGCTGTAATATAGCTTATTCCCACTTCCTATTTCTCCATCTAGTCTCCTGCATAAAATATATTTATCCTCCCCAAATTAGTTGCATAGAACTATCTAGACAAAAAGTCTGAGGCAGTTATTAGAGCATTGAAAGATGAGGAGAAGCTAATCATAGGAGCAGGCATAAATGGCAGAGTGGGGAAGAGAAAGTATGGATATGAGGAGATAAATGGAAAATTTGGGTTTAGAATTAGAGAAGAAGAGTAGAAGTATGTATTAGAGATGGCTCGCAGTTTTCAATTGGCTTATATGAACAATTGGTTTGTAAAGGTAGATAAACACCTAACAACTTATGAACGTGGAGGAGTAGAAAGCCAAATACATTACATCATGATTGGAGAGGTTAACAACAACAATGTAATAGACTGTAAAGTGATTTTGGACGAAGCATGTCTTGACATAGACTGATAGTTATAGATTTTAAGAAAGGTAGTAGAAAACTCAAGAAGAGACAGAAATGATCTAGAATTAAGGTTTGGGACCTTAAAGGGGAAAATGGTGAGCAGTTTAGGGTTGTGTGTCAGAGAGAGAGAGAGAGAGAGAGAGAGAGAGAGAGAGAGAGAGAGGAGAGAGAGAGAGAGAGGAGGGCGGAAATTAAAAAAGTTGAATTTAGAGGTTGGACAGGGTAACAGAGTGGAACATACTTGGGAGATTATGAAATATGTGTAGGAGAAACGGAAGAACCAGTGGAAAGAACCCGCAGGCATGGTGTGCTTAAAGGAGAAAAAAAGTGGTCGAATAAAGATTTGCAAGAGTTAATCAATGGAAAACAAATGGTATTTAAGGACTGTAAAGTAAAATACACACAAAGGAACGGCACAGAGAAATGGAAAGAGGTACATGTAGATATTGCAAGAGCGGTAGAGTATTTGAATGAAAGACTAGGAAAAAGGGAAGAAGAAAAGGATATTGATAAAATTTCAAGTTGGATGAAAAGGCTGGAAACAGCTTGCCAGAACAAAGGAGCAAGGAGATAATGCTAAATTGCTCATATTGCAACATGTACCGCTTGCCAGAACAGAGGAGCAAGAAGATAGTGCTAATTTGCATGTAGAGCAGCATGTACTGTTACCAGAACAGAGGAGCAAGGAGATAATGTTAAATTGCCCATAATGCAAAATGTACCTCTTGCCAGAACAGAGGAGTAAGTAAATATTGTTAAATTGCACGTAGTGCAACATGTACTACTTGCCAGGACAAAGAAGCAAGGAGATAACGTTAAAATGCCCATAGTTGTACATGAACCGATTGCTTGAACAGAGGATCAGGGAGATGATATTAAATTGCGCATAGTTTCATATGTATCACTTGCCAGAATAGAGGAGTAAGGAGATAATGTTTAGCAATTAATGCAAATAAGGTTAATTAAGTATGGGTGATGACTGGTACTATATTTTATAGGATTTTAATTTTTCATACGAGTGACAGACCTGGTAACCAAACAATTTTCACACTTACCGAATAATCTGATTACATGGACCTTATAATGATACATCTTAAGTATTGTAGAAAAGGGAAGCGAATAATATCAATCCATATGCAAATAATGAGGTAAGCATCTGTTAAGATTCAAATTAGTATTGAAATTTGTGAATAAACTGAATCAAATTAAAATTTTCTTTGTCGTTCCACTGCATGCTATTCCTGGTGACTTCCTTAATCGTCAGTATTATAATATTTCTCACGAAGGAATCTTGGAATATGCATCTCATTATGATAATGCGTGAGAGATTAGTTTAAAGGTGCTCCTTTAATTTAATGCAAGGAATATTAAAGTCATTGAGTAAAGCTATGGTCAATGGAAGTTTAAATTTATTATGGAATCATATTTAGATTTATTTATTTATGTAATTAATATATAATTTGATTAATTCATAGAATTTTAAAAATTTCTGTGTATTAACTATTTGAAATACTTCATAAGGAAAAAAACAATCTTTCATTCTTATAACATTTTGTAATAATGTTGATATACTTTCTTGGTTCACTTTGTTTTTACTTGAAATAATTTTCTATGTTTTTTTTTCATAATGCTAAATATCATAGATGAAAAAATTTAATGAGTATAATTATAAACGATAATCATTGGAAGGGGTTATGAAGAGAATAAAGCCTACGGTAACCAATTATAAAATATATATATTTTTTTTCCTTTTAGAAAAAAATAATTACTCCTAATGTATTAAATTTTTCGATTGAACGACAGAACTTTCTCGAAAGTGCATTAATCCCATTCTTGCCCACCTTAATCACTACACTAAGTGGTCGGTTGTCTGATGCATATTCTCCCATGCCTTCGATCAAAGACATCCTCTGCCACCAACCAAACTTCTTCTCTCCAGATCATCCTTCACCTTATTTGACTTTTAATTCTTTATCTAGCTCTCGATCATCCCTCCTAGCAGGCTTCTCCCAAGCCCTCCTCACTCCCTCCCCACCATCCTTCCTCAACACGTTCACACACCATCTTAGTTGTGACACTTATCATCTCTGTAATCTTTACTACGCCCTCCATAATACATTTCAGCATTCTCATCTCTGTTCTCTCAAGCTTTGCTTCCTCTTACGGTCCTAGTTTCCTATCAATACATCAACAGTGGTCTTATTACTGTGATATAGAGCTTGTAATTTAGCTTGATTGGCATTTTCTTACCAAGTACCACTGTTGCTACCTCCCTCCTCTACCCCCAGCTGTTTTTATCCCATTTACAACTTCAACCTCACATCCTCCTTCCTGACTCATGGTAGATCCCAATAATCTACATTGTTCTACCTTACTTATAACCGAGCCTCTACTTTTAATTATGGCTATCCTGTCCCTACCTTCCTTACTGCTCCCCATAGCTTCAGTCTTATCCACATTTACCCTTAATCCACTCCTCTCCAAAGACTCCTGCCATTCTACAACCCGTCTCTGTAAGTCGTCCTCAGTTACAGCTGTAATCAACAAATCATCTGCATATAGCAACACCCGAAACTCTTCGTTTCTAATCTCTTAACACATCCATGACCGACACAAATAAATGCTGGCCGCTGTTGTAAAGCAACAATATTTCCAAAGGTATTTGTTTCCCTGACTGCTGTTATTACTTTTGTCCTTGTTCTTTTGTACATCATCTCAACTATTCTAACCAACCTCTTTGGGACTTTCCTCTTCCTCAAGCACCAAAACATCATTTATCTTGAGATTCTATCATAAGCCTTCTGTAGATCTACAAAAAGCACAGAAGAGCTTCTGGTGTCCCTTTAGCCTCTTTTCCTGTAACTGCCTTGCTATAAAGATAGACATCCACAGCCCCCCCCCCCCCCCTCCACCCTCATGAATCCCTACTGCGGGTTCCCAATCGTTACGATCTTTCATCTAGTACCCTCTCAAAAACTTTCAAACAAAATTCTGATAGTTTGTTACCCTTGTAGTTAACATATTCTATGACATCACCTTTGTGCTTAAATATAGATACCATTAGACTCTCCTCCCAATCTTTAGACATAATTTCCTCATCTCATATTGCTGTTAATAAATCTAGCATCCATTCTTCCCCTTCTGTAGCTAATATCTTGACCATTTCAATTTGAAAATGATGGGCCCGGTGCTATACCAATTTTGTTATCACTTCTGTATTCTGTGCCTTCATCTTTGATTTGTACCAACCGTGTGTCACACAATTGTACATAATTATTTTGTATATATTATGCTTGTATCTGCGCTCTTCCCTCGCACTAAAAAGAACCTGAATGATCATGTCTCCGTTTTGCTCAGTAACATTGTCTGTCTCTCGAACAGGTCATGTCCTGTTGCCTCGAGGTTTTGTATATAAAGAAGAGTGTTCCTTAATAAATAACTCAGTCGTTTCCAATCTGCCTTTGAGTTCACAACTCCTCTCTCGGCCCGTCCCATTGGTGACCCCGGAAGTCGACTCGCTCCCACTGCCTTCCACCCCCACCTCCCTCGCCCCTCCATCGTTGGTAATATGACGGAGGCGGACTCTACCCCAGCAGTTGGCACTGCGGCCGCTCCATTGAAACTTTCACCATTCGCTAGCGGAGAAGCGTTCGCTTGATTTCAACGCGCTGAAGTCCACTTTCGTATCAGGGGCGTGACTCGCTCAACCACCAAAGTGGATTATGTTCTCGCGGCGATACCCGAGGACACCTTCCCAGAAATATCGGACTGGCTTTGTGAACAAGGAGACACCCCAATAGAGTATGACGCCCTCAAAATATACCTTCTGCAGCAGTACTCGCCGTCGCCAGCCGCCCGTATAGCAAAGCTTTTTCAGCTCTCGCAACAACCGTTGGGGGACCAAAGGGCTTCGCTTGCCCTCAGGGAAATGACCAGTATCGCTCGCCTTCAACTTGCCGCAGACGGCTCTCCTCGTGAGGTGAACCTACTCCGTGCCCTTTGGATACGCCGTTTACCTGAACCTGTGCGCGCTGCCATACCCGATGTCGATAGTTTACCCATGAAAGACTTGATGACCAAAGCCGACGCCCTTATGGACAGCCACTTCAGGACCTCCATCAACGCCTCCACCCCTGACGACGAGGATGCCTATTCAACGTCAACCGAAGCTGACATGAATTCCGTAGGACATACACGCCTACCCCGTGACGTGCCGAAGCGGCGACAAAGCCGCCCACCACCCACCAATCGCTCGCGCCCCAACGAACGACTTCTACAGCCACTTACTACCTCCCATCCGCCGCAGTTTTGCTACTACCACTTCAGATTCGGGGCAACCGCGAAGAAATGTGCCAAAGATTGTCAGTGGCCAAAAAACGTGTAAGTAGGCCATCGCTTGTGGCGGTGGCCTCCCATATTTCTAATCTTATCTTTTTACAGGATGTAGGAACAGGCGTGCGATTTTTGGTAGACACGGGTGCTTGTCGTTCTCTTTGCCAAGGAAACTCTTCAAGGCACAACGTAGTCTGTCTACATCTGCCGACGTCCGCTTGGTAGCTGCCAACGGATCTGCGATACCCACCTACGGTTACGAGAACCTCACATTATCGTTCGGAAACGGTAAATTCAATTGGAAGTTTCTCGTTGCTGACGTCACGATGCCAATCCTCGGTGCGGATTTCCTCTCTCATTTCCACCTTCTGGTCGATGTCGCCCACCGACGATTGGTCAACGCAGACTCGTACTTGTCGACACCTCTTCAACCCGCCCCCTCTAACCTCGCTCTTCACATCAGCGCACCCACGGATGCCTATGCCCACCTCCTCACGTCGTACCCGGAAGTTTTCCGTCCAGAACTTCGCCAAACGCCCACGGTTCCTGCTAAGCACAGTATTTATCACCATATCAAGACGACGGGACCCCCAGTCTTCGCAAAATTCAGACGTCTGGCACCGGAACGATTGGCAGCCGCCAAACAGACGTTCGCCGAAATGGAGAAAATGGGCCTTTGCCAAAAGGCCTCCAGTCCATGGTCGTCACCCTTACACATCGTTCTGAAGAAAGACGGCTCCCTCCGTCCGTGCGGGGATTACAGGCGCCTGAACATGCAAACAGAACCGGATCACTACCCCCTCCCAAACATTGCCGACGTGACATCCTACCTGCACAAAGCGATGGTTTTCTCTACGCTCGACCTCCTGAAGGGGTATTATCAGGTGCCTATGAACCCAGAAGACATCCCCAAGACTGCCATCACCACTCCGTTTGGCACATACACCTTCAATTACTCCTGTTTTGGCCTTCGTAATGCTGGGGCAACGTTTCAACGTCTCATGGATGGCATCTTAGGGGACCTCCCTTTCTGTGTATGTTATGTGGACGACATACTTGTGTTCTCCTCCTCAAAAGAGGAACACCTCCGTCACCTGCGCATCGTGCTCGACCGCCTGCAACAAAACGGCCTTGTAGTCCGTTACGACAAGTGTACCTTTGGCGCCAACGAAGTGTCGTTCTTAGGGCACCGTATCACTCCTGAAGGAGTCCATCCCCTCCCTGAGAAGGTAGCAGCCGTTCAGAATTTCCCCACGCCCTCGACCGTCAAAGCTCTGCAGGAATTCTTGGGCATGATCAACTATTATCACCGTTTTCTGCCAGCCATTGCCGCCACTCTTGCTCCCCTCTACGCCTCCCTCAAGGGCAAGCCAAAGGACCTGAAGTGGGGTCCCCTTCAAGAAGCAGCCTTCTGCAATGCAAAGAAGGCCCTATCAACTGCTGCGGCTCTCACTTTTCCTATCCCACATGCCCCTCTCCTTCTCTCCACAGATGCCAGCGACGTCGCTATTGGTGCAGTACTCGAGCAGGTGGTCAAAGGCTCGCCCCGCCCATTGGCCTTCTTCAGCAGAAAACTGTCCAAGGCAGAATCGGGTTATTCTACCTTCGATCGAGAATTGCTGGCGGTGCACTTGGCTGTCCGTCACTTTCGCCATTTCTTAGAAGGTACGCCCTTCGTCATTCGTACAGACCATATGCCTCTGGTGCACGCCTTCACTCGACAGTCTGACGCCTGGTCCGCCCGTCAACGCCGACATCTCTCCGTCATGGCTGAATACAATTGCACCCTCCAATACGTCCCTGGGAAAATGAATCCCGTTGCCGATGCCCTGTCAAGAAACACGTTGGCTGCCGTTCAACTGGGATTGGATTACAACGCCCTGGCTGAAGCCCAACGACAGGATCCAGAGTATCAAGCTTGTAGGACATCCTGCACGTCCCTCCGTTGGGAGGATTTTCCCCTCGAAGACTCCAACACCACCCTCCTCTGTGACGTCAGTACTGGTAGACCGCGACCTTGGATTCCTGCTCCCATGCGCCGACAGGTGTTTGATTTCATCCACGGCCTTTCACATCCCTCGTGCCGTTCTACTGCACAGCTGCTGAAGGCAAAGTTCATTTGGCACGGCATTTCTAAGGATGCTAAGGATTGGGTCCGTGCGTGTACTTCTTGCCAAACTTCCAAAGTACATCGACACACGGATTCAGGAGTGAGCACCTTTCCTCAACCTCAGCGTCGTTTCGCACACATTCACGTCGACGTTGTAGGCCCCCTACTCACATCACAAGGACATCGTTACCTGTTTACCGTCATCGACCGCTCCACTCGTTGGCCTGAAGCCATTCCCATGGAAACTGCAACGTCCGCCTCATGTATATCTGCCTTACTCTCTGGATGGATTTCAAGATTCGGTATCCCTGAGCATATTACTTCTGACAGGGGAACAACTTTCACCTCTCAATTATGGACGTCATTAGCGAATCTCCTGGGCATCACCCTACATCAGACAACGGCCTACAACCCCGCTGCCAATGGAATGGTTGAACGTTTTCATCGCACCCTCAAAGCAGCTTTGATGTCCCGCTGCAAGGATTGCAACTGGTTTACTCAGCTTCCCTGGGTCCTCCTTGGACTAAGGACCACTCCTAAAGACGCCCTCGACGTCTCGGCAGCCGAAATGGTGTATGGCAATCCGTTGGTCGTCCCTGCCGAATTTTTTCCTTCTACAACCTCCTCCGATGATCTCCAGCGCATACGTCACGTCGTGGGAAAATTTACTCCGTGCCGCCAGACTTACAAGCCCCAAGCGAAGCATCACATACCGACAGACTTGCACTCTGCAACGCACGTCTTCCTGCGCAACGACACCAGCAAGCCACCACTAACGCCCCCTTACACTGGCCCTTTCCTTGTGATCCGACGCAGTCCGAAAGCATTCCTCCTAAACATTTGGGGCAAAGAAGACTGGGTCTCCATTGATCGTCTAAAACCTGCTTATCTTCTGCCAGATGACCCGCCTACAGTTTGCCTATCTAGATCAGGGCGCCCTATTTAACATGTACAGTATGTCATTTTTAGGGGGGAGCCATGTACCAACCGTGTGTCACACAATTGTACATAATTATTTTGTATATATTATGCTTGTATCTGCGCTCTTCCCTCGCACTAAAAAGAACCTGAATGATCATGTCTCCGTTTTGCTCAGTAACATTGTCTGTCTCTCGAACAGGTCATGTCCTGTTGCCTCGAGGTTTTGTATATAAAGAAGAGTGTTCCTTAATAAATAACTCAGTCGTTTCCAATCTGCCTTTGAGTTCACAACTCCTCTCTCGGCCCGTCACAGATTCCTCCACCCTCTTTGATTTTCCCAGCTCCTCTACCTCATTTTCAGTATTCAATGGTTATTCAAACACTTTTTCCATTTCCTCTTACTGTCTCCATTCCTAAGCAGTATATTTCCATCTCTATCCTTGATAACTCCCAGTTGCCCCAAACCCTGTCCTTGCCTTTTCATCAAGCTTGAAATTTTATCAATATCCTTTTCTTCTTCTCTCTTTCATTGTCTTTCATTAAAATGATCTACCGCTCTTCAAATACCTACATGTACCTCTTTCTACTTCCCTGTGCCGTTCCTTTGTGTGTGTTTTACTTTTCAGTCTTTAATTACCTTTTATTTTCCATTAATCAACTCTTGCAGCTGTCTATTCCACCACCTTTTTCTCCTTTCAGCACACCATATCTGCAATCTAGCATTATCTCCTTGCTCCTTTGTTCTGACAAGCGGTAAACGTTGTACTGCGGTCATAGCCGCATGACAAGTATTTTTTTTTTTTTTTTGGGGGGGGGGGGGGTGGGGTCGTCAGTAACCCAACTACCTGAACATTACCTAATTATTTAATTTAATTGATACTTAGCATTTTTCTATAAAAGAAATCTTTGGAGTTAAACAAATTCCTTATTCATTAACTAATAGATGAAAAATTAGTTCATCCACTTGGGATTAGATCTAATACTTGAAGTATAAGAGTGACTTCTGAGAGCAGAGGAATCGGATCTTATCAATTAGGTCTGTGACTATAAAGCGTTGTTTTTAATAGTCAGTTTATATATATATATATATATATATATATATATATATATATATATATATATATATATATATATATATATATATATATATATATGTGTGTATATATGTATTTATAGTATCATATACACACATATATACATATATATACACATGTATGTATATATACATATATGTACAAACATATATATACATAGCTGCATGTATGTGTGAGTGTTCACATGTGAGAAGGGGACACTTCGGCGTAACCCAGTTGGCGTCGCTGATCCGACATGGAATTTTTATGCACAGGAACGATTCGGCGTCAGATTACAATTTATAGTCAAATTTACTCTCTCTCTCTCTCTCTCTCTCTCTCTCTCTCTCTCTCTCTCTCTCTCTCTCTCTCTCTCTCTCTCATTCAGCATTCTAATTAGTACTTCATACACAAATATTGCAGATATATATTGTTACATTGAACTTGTCAAGTCTCTATAAAACCGATTCTGCCTTGGACTAAAATTATTATAGCACTTGCCTTCCTTCTATTAGAAAAGATGGATGATTACATGGATACACTAGTAAAAGTTCTTTCCATGAACTAATAGCTTTGTTCAATTGGTCTGGTTTGAGGATACTTATACTGCACGACTGAATAGGCATTGGAATGCAAAAATGGTCCCTTTTTTTCCAGAGATATGGAAATTTTATGAACGAACTCTGAATAAGGGAGATCGCACCAACAATCACGACTAAGCGGCAATCAACGTTGAGAATATAAGCTAGGAATGCATCATCCTTCATTCCGGAAATTTATTTATGATTTACGGAAACTTCAGAAAGGGAATGATGCATGTTTCGAAGAGTTGATCACTGGATATCCAACCTACAAAAATCTAATATTCATACATACACACACACACACACACACACACACTATATATATATATATATATATATATATATATATATATATATATATATATATATATATATATATAGAGAGAGAGAGAGAGAGAGAGAGAGAGAGAGAGAGAGAGAGAGAGAGAGAGAGAGAGAGAGAGAGAGAGAGAGAGAGAGAGTACTAAAGAACGAATAAAAAAAGGCATAATATAATTTGAATCATTAGACCTTATTGAATTCCTGAAGGGTTTTGGTCATAATTGCGAAATGAGGATGAAATATCCGAAATTGAATTACTTTTCTGAGTTTTTCATTTCTTTTGAAATACAATATTTCTAATTTAAGATTTTAATTTATATTATTCTATTGGTGTTTCAATATGATCTTTAATTTCCTTAATTAATAAAAAGTCATGTTAAAAGTTGGGTGTTTTCAAGGTTTTCATCCTTTTATTGGGGGGTGTTGGTTTGCCTCCGGTCAAAGACGGTGACGTCGAAACAGTCTGATGCCTTGACGGCTGTGGCGAATATTCCAATTATTTTTCTGACGCCAAATCTCTCTCTCTCTCTCTCTCTCTCTCTCTCTCTCTCTCTCTCTCTCTCGCTCTCTCTCATACACATATAGACACACATACTCACCACAAAACTAGGGAATAGAAATTTACCTGTTCAGCTCTCTTCTCCATAACGTTATATAGTGTCCACATAATGTGTCTTTACAATATAATTTTAAACATCAAATATTTTAGGGGTAAAAATTTCATAATATTAACCTCGTGCAATATATTGCATCTATCATTAGAAAAATCATTTGATTTACAAACGAATTCCAAAGAAGGAATAAAACCCATGGATACAGATGAAGTCTTTGTTGTGACACTTCCTCTCAAATTGGTATAGATTAACCCGATTTCACAAGGATCGACTACTTATCATTTCATTTGCAGCGAGGCGCCGTTATCCAGTGAACCTTATAAATCCCCTATGAATCCAGCCATTCACCAGCAAAACTGGTCGTTGCATGTGACATATGGATTCCCGTTAAATTTGACCTCTCACAGGGTCATGAATTTTTGTTAAATTTGACCTCTCTCAAGGTTATGAATTATTGTTAAATTTGATTTCTCTTAGGGTCATGAATTACTGTTAAATTTGACCTTTCTCAGTGTCATAAATTATTGTTAAATTCGACCTCTCAGGGTAATTAATTATTGTTAAATTTGACCTCTCAAGGTCATGAATTATTGTTAAATTTTACCTCTCTCAGAGTCATGAATTATTGTTAAATTTGAACTTACAGGGCCATGAATTATTGTTATTTTTCGACCTCTCTTGGGGTCCTGAATTCTTGTTAAATTCAACCTCTCCTAGGGTCCTAAATTATGCTTAAATTTGACCTCTCTTAGATTTCTGAATTCCTGTTAAATTTGACCTGTCTTATGGTTCTGGCCTCGCTGAACTCAGATATAAATGGTCAAAGATGTAAGGGTGCATTAATAGTTATCAAATCAAATTGATGCTCTAGATTTATGTTTGAAATCTGCAAAAGATTTTGTCATATCAAATCTCAAATTGTTTTTAATAGTATTTTTTTTTCTTATAAAGAAGGAATTAGCATAACATGAAATTATACTTTGGGTAACTATAAAAAACAGGGATGCTATAAATTTATTGACCAAGGATTTTCTGTTTACGAAAATGATAGTAAAATAGTCTATTCTGCCGATGAATTTCCTTTCTTTGCCGATAGAGAAAATAGTATTCCATTCTACATTATATTCGAATAAATGGATTTCACTGGAGAAAATGGAAAAAATTTTGGGTCATTTTGGAAGTTTGCATTGCACCACACGTGTTTCATACACGATTGTACACTGTAATGTTATTGCCATTTTTTTTATCTCTTGCTCTTCTCCGCATTGATAATAAAACTTGTTTAAGCTTGCCTTCGCATGTATTAGTTTGTTTAGATTTTTGTGACATTCTTGCTCGGAACTGCTTGATATAAACTAACAACCACTTCGCACAGGATTAACAATGGCAGTTATGATTTAAACCACCGTTTAGAAAAAAAAATCGTATTTTTCCATCCAAGACAAAAATTCAGTGAATATCTTGATCTTTAACTTCTGTCAATTCTTCAGCAATTTTTTAGACACAAACAGTTTTAATATTGTTTTTTTTTTTTTTTTTTTTTTTTTTTTTGTATCACGAGCAGTCATTTATAAATCAATGTTATAATCCCAGATCTCTCGCGATCAGCTTATCACTTGATACTAATAAATAACTGCCTTTTATCATTGAACCGTATCAGGCTTCTCCAACTGAAGGGACAACTAAGAACCATCAAATGTAAGCAGTTGGATTTTCCGAATTACAAAACAAACATCTTGTAAAAACATCAGTTATTTGTTTGTTGTCAGAGAAACTAAAGATATTTCCTATAATTATTTCTACAATATTACGTTAGAAAATGTATCCTCTCTTTGAACTTATGGTATCTAACTGGCCATGATCTGCAATATATGATTAATATCGTAATTCTACCGAGTCCTTCCACTTCACACCTAGACTCGAAAATTCCTAGAATTAAATTAGTATCTTATATTCAACTCTCACCTGTAAGGGGGCCTGAGACGCATATCTTTTGCGACCTCTCTTAATGAAATAACGCATTCTTGAAGATTAAGTTTCCCTTCTGAGAACTGGATGGGTAACGTAATGGGGTTTGTTACCACAAAAATCCTTTACCTCGAAGTCGCTATTCTGACGCGTGGAATCTAGAGGAGGTTTAATCAAAACTAGTAGCAGATGTATGTATATATTTATATATGTATGTATGTGTATATATGTAAATATATTTATATATATATATATATATATATATATATATATATATATATATATATATACATATATACTGTATAATATATATATATATATATATATATATATATATATATATATATATATATGCGTGTGCGTGCGAGAGAGAGAGAGAGAGAGAGAGAGAGAGAGAGAGAGAGAGAGAGAGAGAGAGAGAGAGAGAGAGAGCGCCGCCTCCATTATTCGAAGTATTCATCCTTTTCCGCTACAAGCGGCAGCTTAATCTCTTCAATATATTTTCTTTAACAGTCGCATATCAAATGAAGTTACTAATTACACTAAATGTGTTACTAAGACAGATGCATATACTGTACGGTATCCTCAAATAATGTAGATGGTGTTCAGCGCATCCTCAAACTATTACGGAATCGATATTAGGCTTTAATTATTAACATTACTTTTTGCAAGTAGATTCAGTGGCATAGCTCCTCCTTCGGACCATCACTCCAAATGGCGACATGGTCCTTGTAATCTATTACATAAGTAATTGTATAGCATGGTTCTGTGCCAGCGAGCTGTTAGGTTGTAACTGAGAGCCTCTCATGAATGTAACTGAACTTTATTTGGTTGGAGCTGGAGTATTTATACAACCCATTCCAGTCAAGAACGGCAGAAATATTCAAACACAATGATACAAGAAAATACAGAAAAGAACAAGTTATCAGTGCGAAGGGAGAGCTATAACGACAATATACTACGGTCTATACCAAGAGCCAAAGCAAAGTCCTTCATAAAGAAGGCAACTGTCCTTACTCCATACAAATTGGAAAAGGGTACGTTAATAGAAGAAGGAAAAGAAGTTTTTTCTTAAAAATCAACCCAGTTTTCACCCATTACCCAAATGCCTGGAAGAGATGTAACGTTGTATATAGATTTAATTGTCAAGAAGAAAAATTTTCTAGCTCTTATGTAAGAGGACTATACATCGATCAAGAGATATTTAACACATACCCCGACTGAAATCGACTATAGATTTATAGTCCGATGATTTTCTATATCTAAGAAAATTATAGTAATATTGTCCATTCTGCTAATAATTTTCCTTTATTTACTAATATTGAAAATGGCCTCTGTACCTAACCTTCCACTGTCTTGGATTAGAGTTATCTTCTATTTTCATTGTTCATATATGAGAGATCTATTTTAACGTTGTTATTGATCTTAAGATATTTTACATTGTTATTCATTACTTCTTATAGCCTTCATAGTTTATTTACTTCCTCATTTAATTTCCTTACTGGATTATTTTCCCTTTTGGAGCCCTCGGGCTTATTGCATCCCGCTTTTCCAACTAGGGTTGTAGTTTAGCAAGTAATGATAATAAAAATAATAATAATAATAATAATAATAACAATAATAATAATAATAATAATAATAATAATAATAATAATAATAATAATAATAATAATAATAATAGGATATATGGATTTCATTGGACAAATTGTCACGAAACAAGACCATTTTTTTCACTGAAGAGGAAATACTCTCTCCACCCTCCACACTCATAAGAGGACGCCCATTCATTCAAGAAATCCATGTCCTTGCACCCGCCATGATGTATGCCACCCATTTCCAAGTCCACGATGCCCCAGCGTAATCTGATCATCCTATATAAGATGTCCATTACCGTTTTTATTCATTCCCCAGGCATAGTTACTATACCGGCTAAAAAACTGCTCTAGGAGCAGGACGTTGTGCTGTCATAAGGACAAAATCTTAAAGACCAAACATGCCATATGTTATGTTTACAGAAGAAAAAGTAGTTGAATAAAAAAAATGTCCCAGGTAAGCAATAAAAGATACTAGAAGGACTCACATTATTCTGGATAAGGGATATTTGAAACTTACTATTTGAAGTTCTATATGAAGAGCGGAAAAAAGTAAGAAAAAATCAAGATTAAAATGAATTGCGTGTGACTGAAAAGGCAATTTTCTTTGATCTCACATTTCAGAAAAATTAAATAAATCGATTCAAAATATTTGACTTACGAAATAATTGTATCTACCCACTAACGCCATCTTGTATTGCACCACAAGATGGCTGCTGTTTCAGAGAATGTGAGACCTCTCTTGGTAGGCACTTTATTATTATTATTACTTGCTAACCTACAACCCTAGTAGGAAGAGCAGGATACTATAAGCCCAGAAGCTCCAACAGGAAAAAATAGCCCAGTGAGGAAAGGAAACAAGGAAAAATAAAATATTTTACGAACAGTAACATTAAAATAAATATTTCCTACATAAAATCTAAAAATTTTAACAAAACCAGAGGAAGAGAAATTAGATAAAAGAGTGTCCCCGAGTGTACCCTAAAGAAAGAGAACTCTAACCCGATAGTGGAAGACCATGGTACAGTAGCTATGGCACTACCCAAGACTAGAGAACAATGGTTTGATTTTGGAGTGTCCTCTTAGAAGAGCTGCTTACCATGGCTAAAGAGTCTCTTTTATCCTGGTCTGATTTTGGAGTGTCCTTCTCCTAGAAAAGCTGCTTACCATGGCTTAAGAGTTTCTTCTACCCTTACCAAGAGGAGAGTGGCTACTGAACAGTTACAGTGCAGTAGTTAAACCCTTGGGTGAAGAAGAATTGTTTGATTTATTTTGTACCGAAAGAGAGTTTATGTATTACGTTTAATCTTTAGCGATGATCTTGTGGCCGGATTCCTATGAAGAAATCCAATTAGTGAAAGGACGTCCACTTGGACGTCATTCTGATGTGGATAATGACTCCTTTATGCAAAGACCTCCAGAATGTTACAGGATCTCTAAGAGGATTATATTGTACAGCTGTGTCAGACCCTTCATATGGTCAGGCTTTCCTTTGAAATCATCATTTATGACTCTCTCTCTCTCTGCACCAGATGTCTTCCAAAATGTCAAATGTTTTCTCCATATTTTAAATCTATCGTAGTCCACTTCGTGAGCACAATATATTTTCAACATAATTGATTCCCAAATTACACACTGATCTGGCAAGAATCAGATCCGAAATAGAGGTATCAAAAGAGGTTTCAATAAAATATTACAATAAGCCTAACAAATCTACTCAAATACTCGAAATATTTAATGATTAAATTTTTTCGAAGTCTTGTTAACCTAAAGTTATCATAAAACTTTTTTGAAGAAAAACTATCTAGAGGGAATTACTCAGTTAACTGATAACTGAACAGTAGCAGTACACACACACGGAGAGAGAGAGAGAGAGAGAGAGAGAGAGAGAGAGAGAGAGAGAGATAATGTACATATACATATTTATATTTAAATAGATACAGGGAGAAAAAGAACAGTCATGTAAGACGCGAACACCCACACGGTGATACACACAGCCACTGACTTATATATATATATATATATATATATATATATATATATATATATATATATATATATATATGTGTGTGTATATATATATATATATATATATATACATATGTGTGTGTATATATGTATATATATATATATATATATATATATATATATATATATATATATATATATATATATATATATATATATATATATTCACACACAAACACACACACATACATACATACATATATATATATATATATATATATATATATATATATATATATATATATATATATATATATATATATATAGGTTTTGTGTATCACCATGATTAGCAAAGGTGCACTAATGAGGGCCACCCACACTAGGTTGGTTTGCTGTGAGTGATCAGACGAAAATCTCCATCATCACTAATCCACACTGGCCAGCATAGTGACGAAAACTAGGCAAAACCCAGACACAAGTTGATATATCTGAGGCCTTTATCCTGCAGTGTACTAGAGACGGATGCATTTGTTGTTTTGTATTTGTATATATATATATATATATATATATATATATATATATATATATATATCTATATATACTGTATATAAATATATATATATATATATATATATATATATATATATATATATATATATATATATATATATATATATATATATATATAATATATGCAAATTTAAACAACCAAAAACCTCATGAATTTCTTGCCTATTTTTTTTTCTGATGTGGAATACAATGATAAAAATACTCTAACTTAAAAACAATATTGCGTAAAACTATTGGGAAAACATATTCAGAGGAGAATAATGGTGTTTTATGAGAGGAAAATAAGATAAGTAAAAGAGATTTCTTCTCTTACTAGACATAAAGAGAATTTGTAATGACAGAATGAATAAATCAATAAAATGTATGACTGAAAATAATTCTCTCTTTTTACACAAATACAAAATGTCTATCGCATTTACATATAGTACATAAAATTAATAATTTCATGTCTTACAATTCAATACCAAGATTTAAATATACTTACTTGCATAATTTGGATATGGCTATAAAAGTTTCAGATTTTACATTTAATGATAAAATTATATTATTTTCATATTAATTGTTTACTTGAGATTTTAACTGAATTAAAAGTAGGACTTCTATATACCCTAAAAAATCTCCCCTGCCTCAATGGCAAAAAATACAAGGTTAATTATCCAGTTCATGCATAAATCTTGGAAGGCAAATAGTTTGAACCAAGACCTCTATCGAGGTTCTTCCCTAATTAGAAGTAATTTCATGGGGAACTAACTGAATTGAGATCAAAGACTTCTCTCCCCTGCTAACGTCGTAAGACCATCAAAGGTAGATGGTATCCTCAGCTCACCTCTCAAGGAATGCAAATTTCTATGGATATCGAGAAAGGAAGGATGCAGATAAGCAAAACCTTGATTGAAGTTATAATGGCTGAGGAGTGGGGAGAGATTATTATTATTATTATTATTATTATTACTAGCTAAGCTACCACCCAAGCGGAAAAAGCAGGATGCTATAAGCCCAAGGGTTCCATCAAAGAAAAATACCCCAGTAAGGATAGGAAGTAAAAAAATTGATAAACTACAAAAGAAGTAATGAACAATTTATTTAAAATTTTTCAAGAACAGTGACAACATTAAAATAAATCTCTCATATAAATTATTAAAACTTCAAAAAAAAAAACATGAGAAAGAGAGAGAAAATAGATTAGTGGGCCCGATTGTACGCTCAAGCAAGAGAACCCTAGCCCAAAATAATGAAAGACAACGGTACAGAGGATATGGAACTACCCGAGGCTAAAGAACAATGGTTTGATTTTGGAGTGTCTAGAAGAGCTGTAAAGAATATAATGCGAGCTATGAATATCACAGAATTAAAAAGTAATCAACATTGGAAATTTTTACACGGACACTGTTGTTTTGCCTAGGTTCTTTCTTAGACAGAACCCCAAGACTGCTTCAACTGCTGCCTTGCACTTCTACCTCAAAGCAGGCAGGGCGCCCTGCCACCAAGAAAAAAACCTAAGGAGCGTCCTGCGTCACCTGACACCAAGGAAAAGCCAAAAGAGCCACCTGTGTCACCTGTCACTCCAATTGCCGGTGCCTTTCCTAGGCCCAACTCTCAGCAGCCCCCTGCAGCTGCTAACTGAGGCCACTGCCTCTCTCACCTCTGTAGAGCGTCCTCCAGTGCCACATTCTTCTGCAACGATTTCTAAGCAGCTGCCAAGATTTAAATTGCCAGCAGTCGAAAGAGCACCTTCCTATGCAGGACTAGCTGCTATTGCAGCGGCCAAACCAGGAATCAAGATGACTGCCGGAACCAATGTCAAGGGTGATTGATTAATTGATTATAAGTTATCTGGCATTCTGACATCTAAGGTCATTGACGCCGGTCTCAAGGGTGATATGATTATCACCCCCAAAGACCCAGGAAAGCCCCAGCTTTCTTCAGAGGGACACCTCCCTGGTCTATATCGATCCAGCAAGGATATTGAGTGAGCCAGCTGTCTGCAACTTCCCCACCAACATGCCACTGTCTTTCATCACGGACTTCAACAATGTTGCCAATGCTGAACGTTGCCTGGGCAGTTACAAGCAGCCCACCAGAAGAGTCATCGTCACCTTCATTGGACAAATGCCACAATCACTGGACCTTGGACTAGGGGGAACCTTCTCCATAAAGGACTTTGAGAGCGACCCACTATGTTGCTTCAACTGTTAGCAATTTGGCCATCACAAGGAGGACTGCAGAAACCCGATGGTCTGTGGAATCTGCAGCCGCCATCACGAAACTCAAATATACATAGGTGCACAAAAGAATGGGTTGGAGACCCATGCAAAGTGCCCCAACTGTGCTGGATCTCCCCATAGAACAGGAGGCATCCAGAGCTACTCAAGAGATTAGCAGCACCACAGACATCCCCACCTACCTCTACCGCGGCAGCACCTCAGCAGACACCAAAGCCCCAAATGGCTCCACGTTCCAGACCTCCTCTTCGTCCAATCACCGATCCTAACCCAGTCACTCCTACCCCTGCCACTGCCCTTACACGTGTCACCGATCCTACCCCAGTCACAATTCCTATTCCTAATCCTAGCCATATTCCTCCTCCTTCCCCTTCAGCCTCCACCCTCATCTCCCGAGTGGAGTCCTTGGCCCTTGAGAAGCTGATCCCCTTGATCCTTCAGCTTGTTGCTAAAATCTGCTCCCTTGTTTAGACTCCCTCCAACATAATTCAACCCCTCTTCTCTCCCCTAGTAAGACCCCCGCCCCCCATGAGCAGGGATAAGCAACTATGCTTTGAACTGCTCCTTTTCTCTATTACTAAAGATCCTTCTCGCCTCTCCTAGTCTCCCCTACTCACTGGGACTTGCTGCTATCAATACTTTCTTTACCACTAAAGTTCTTCATTTCGGTTCCAGTTTGAGCCTGGTTTCCTGGTCCTCATAGCGGTCATGCTCATGCGGCTGAGCAGCTGTACCTCCCTTATTATTATTATTATTATTAAATGCTAAGCTACAACCCTAGTTGGAAAAGCAGGATGCTATAAGCCCAGGGGCCCCAACAGGGAAAATAGCCCAGTGAGGTAAGGAAATAAGGAAAAAGGAAAATAGAACATTTTAGGAATAGTAACAATATTAAAATAAATATTTCCTATTTAAACTATAAAAACTTTAACAGAACAAGAGGAAGAGAAACTAGATAGAAAAGTGTGCCCAAGTGTACCCTCAAGCAAGAGAACTCTAACCCAAGGCAGTGTAAGACCATGGTACAGAGAATATGGCACTACCCAAGAATAGAGAACAATGGTTTGATTTTGGAGTGTCCTTCTCCTAGAAGAGCTGCTTACCATAGCTAAAGAGTCTCTTCTACCCTTACCAAGAGGAAAGTAGCCACTGAACAATTACAGTGCAGTAGTTAACCCCTTGGGTGAAGAAGAATTGTCTAGTAATCACAGTGTTGTCAGGTGTATGAGGACAGAGGAGAATCTGTGAAGGATAGGCCAGACTATTCGGTGTCTGTGTAGGCAAAGGGAAAGAACCGTAACCAGAGAGAAGGGTCCTATGTAGTACTATCTGGCCAGTCAAAGGACCCCATAACTCTCTAGCGGTAGTATCTCAACGGGCGGCTGGTGCCCAGGCCAACCTATACGGTTATGCTCTCGGGGCTGAGCGACTGTACGTCGATGTTGAATGTCTGTAGAGGTTGTGTATGCTCTTGGGCGAGCTGATTCTCCAGTAACTATGAAATTTAAGATTGCTCTGGGCTGACTCTTAATATAATGAAGACTCTCATTTGGCCGAGACCAGGAAGACCCCTATGGGGGCTATGGACACATTAAAATATACTGAGTTGTATAAGACTCCCTTACATGCAGGCTGGCTTAGAGTATGTCCTCTGATTAATCAGTGTCCCAGCAAATACCTATTAATCCAAGATGATATAGTTTTCCATCGTAGCGTAAATCCACCAGCGCTATCTGATCTTGCTTGGCTCTGTTTTCCTAAGATTTAGTGTCTTAGAGTAGGCGGAATTTCGTCTCACCCAACTGGTCGCCCCTCAGGGTTTTCAAAACTTTCAGGGTCTTAGAACAAGTCTGGGAGCTTATATTGAATATTCTCTAAGTAATGTTTTAGCGCACTCGGCTTTCTCACATTGCATCATTGATGCACATATACACAAACATACGCATACACACAGATATATATATATATATATATATATATATATATATATATATATATATATATATATATATATATATATATATATATATATATCTGTGTGTGAGTGTGTGTGTGTGTATGTGTGTGTGTGCGTGTGTTTGTGTATTCCCAAGCAGTTAGAAGGTTATGTGATATATAATCCTCATTTGAAAAACATCGACTCCTCGAAATGCAAATCGAGGTCAGTGAAATCTAATAGGAGAGTGGATACTTTGTAGATATAATGCGACCTGTTTCAAGTAGAGATTCATGATGGAGAGGCGGTAATGACAAACCGTTCATTATATCTATATTTCCGTTGATCACTCTGGAATTACTTCAAAATAATAATCACAGCAAATAGAGCTTTTTCTTTTGCATGTAAATTTAGGCATATTCTCTTCGTGGGTCAATTTTAACACAAAATTATTTAGATACTTGAAAAAAAATGAAAAATATTGGGGAGTAGAATT
>NC_090736.1:45659756-45667256 GCF_036898095.1 Palaemon carinicauda | reverse complement strand
AGTTGGACATTTTGCTTGACCTTCCAAAATTAAATACTTAATCCCTGCAAGTTTCATTACTCAACGATTAAAATTTCGGCTAGGAAGCTGTTCACAAACAAAGAACACGCAAACAGGGGGTAAAACGTAACCTTCTTCCAATTTCGTTGGCGAAGGTAAACAGGTGATCATAGAGACAGAGGGACTTCCATAGCTGAACTGCCTTTTTTGTAGAGTAATAACATTGTTATTAGACTGGATTTTTATGAAGGATTTGTTGCTGAAATGGGATTCTACCCTCCACAAGCAAATTAATCCCTGGGGGGGGGGGGGGCAACCCCAATTCTACCCTCTACAAGTAATCTAATCACTTGGGGGGGGGGCATACCCCAATTCTACCCCTCTACAAGTATTCTAATCCCTTGGGGGGGGGGGGGGGGAGGGTCGGTTAACCCAACAGGTTTGGGGACTCAAGTTAAAGTAGGAAGTACATATGGTGCAATGGAATGTCAAATAAATACTACCTAGTAAATGCAAGATGAGGTCACGGGATAGATTATGGTAATTGAATGTTTATCTAATCAAATGAGTGAATTAGGATGAAGTGTAGGTAACTTCGAACAAAAGATTTATTTCGGCAATAATTATTTCATAAAAAATACACAAATAGCAGATTCACTAAATTTCAAGTTATCAGTGAAAGAAATCTGAAAATTATTATATATCTCTCTCCGTTATTATAACTTACTAGTGTACGCGACCCATAAAAGATGACGGCTAAATATTAAGATAGTTATACGCACACACACGCACGCACACAGATTGAACCCTTCCCACCCACTAACCCTTTCCTAACTACTATACAACCAGATGGTTCGGTAATTTGTGGAAGATTGTGGTTTCTGAGTGTACCTCTTGGGGTACCCAAAATGTACACTCCCACTTCCCGAGGGACAGGGAGAGACCGAGAGTCATACGTTTAGTAGTGACACTTAGCGTGACAGGAAAGATATACACACACACTTTCACACAAACACACACACACACACACATATATATATATATATATATATATATATATATATATATATATATATATATATATATATATATATATATATTATATATATATATATATATATATATATATATTGTATAGCCAGACATTTGCTCTTTATCATATAGAGGAGGATTATCTTTCGGAAAGAATATAATGTTACTTTTAAAGTGGAGCTGCTGGTTAAAAAGGCAAGATTTGAACGAGGCAAGTATGTGTAAATTATACCCAAGTATTGAAGAGCCAAAAACCAGATAAACCCATCTTTTGGTTTTTGATATTTATCATCTTTTAGCAATATAATAAAAAAAAAAGAACTAAAGATGCTATATCTATGAAATCGCAAAGATGTAAGTAAGAGAGAAAAATATGTTAATAAAACTGATATGGTTACCGCCAGCTTTCCCAGTCAACAGTAGATTTTTAGCATTGCCTATATTTTGCCATATTTTGCATTTTATTCCCATTTCCGACCGTAAACCTACAGAAATAATCGGAGGCCAGGGACATACGTTCACCTGGGA
This sequence comes from Palaemon carinicauda, assembly GCF_036898095.1. Taxonomy (NCBI): domain Eukaryota; kingdom Metazoa; phylum Arthropoda; class Malacostraca; order Decapoda; family Palaemonidae; genus Palaemon; species Palaemon carinicauda. Next base: position 45,665,696 of record NC_090736.1, on the reverse strand, counting down.
AACAAAATCCGAGTCTCGACACGAACAAATGATAATTCCCATATCTCTCCTCTCCATAACAGCTTTACCGTCCCCAGTGGAATCGTGAAATTTTTCAAACTCTGACAATTCGGGAATGGATAAAAAAGGGCGTTCCATGGTGTAGCTGCTCGCACAGTTTGTTTTTATGATGCCCGTAGCTCATATGGTCGGGGAAAGTAAATGAGTTGATATAATACGGAAATTTAAATGAATAGGGGAAATGGTCACAGTTGATGGGTAGGGGAAAAGCAATATTAATTAGAGTAAAGGTATTTGATAAAACGTATAATTGTAATAAAGGTAATTGATAAGATGTAGAAATGTAGCAAAGGTAATTGATAAGAGGTTTGTTAATATCTCGAACTAGTTTGAGAAAAGTGCAAAAGCACATATGAGAAATTAAAATATTTGTATGAGAATCGAGCAAAAATAGCCCATTGTGCACAATTAAAGAAAATAAATCATTGCAAAACATTCCTAACTAAATAAAAGAGGATTTCAAAAGTTCCTTAATATAGGATTAATAGAAATCTGAATTAAAAATAGCCACAGTTGCATCACAAGGAAGAGTGATGATCATTTTTAACTTATGACATTAATTTGGGACGGCTTTTAATTGCACCAATCAGGTTAGGAAGAAAGCAAGAGGAGATTGTCCTAATTATCGGCAATGTGAAATTTGAACTAAAATTACAAAGAATTGCATAATAATTAAAAATGAATCATTAAAAATCACCTATAAGTAAAAGTGAGGGTGTGAAATAATTGTTTAAAGGTTTTAAAGAGAGCACTCATGAAATGGCAGGAGAAAGGGACAGTGACGATGCCCTATCGAGCAGGACATTGCCCTATAGACTGACCATATACACATATGATCAGCACCCAAACCCCCTCTCCACCCCAGCTAGGAACAAGGAGGGGCCATGCGATGGCTGAGTAGATTGACCTATAGGCTCCCCCAAAAACCCCCATCCTTAGCTCACAAGGATGGAGAGGTTGCAGCGACCAAAGAAAAGTAGCACTCGAACCCCAGTCTGACGTTCACCAGTCAGGGACGTTACCACATGAAGTTGAAGCAAAAATTATTAATAATATAAGAATTACTTATAGTGAATGATTACAACTTAGAACATTGAAAAGAAAATATACCGTATGTAGATAACGAATAGGGCTAGTCGTGCTGCCCTGAGTAATGCATTTCTTCATTGAAATTCAAATAAAGAAGATTATCATCTTACAAAATACATATAAATGGATGAAGACCGGGAAAAACTATTATGACTAATGATTTCCAAGTTAAAAGCTATGCGAAACAAAGATGTCTAAATCAGCTATGTATAAATATATCTAAAATTACTGATGACATAACAAAATTGATACTTACACTAACGAATATAACTGATAATGACCAAAAGCATTGGAACTGAAACATGTATCAAGAAAAGTTTAAAAGTAATCCAATCTTTGTTTCGAAAGAAAATGGAATGAAATTTGTCATAGTGAATATTCATGGTCCTATAATTACCTAGTGGGATGATTCAATATCTCCTTCTTTCTCTTGGTCTTCCTATTTCTAACCTGTCTTTGCAGTTCTCAGCATAATATAGAGTTTGCGTCCGTTGAAAAAATTAAATAATATCCTTAATGATAATATAGCACATGCATTATAAAATTATATCAACATCAATAATAGTTTTATCAACACTTAAAATAAAACATTCAAGTTGAAGATGTATTTTGGAATAAAAAAAGGCCACAGAAACCTACATGTTACAAATGTAGAATCTACATCATACTATCCATCCACCTGATTCAACACAATAATGAAACCCCTTTCCCCCAACAACCTCCAAGTGAAGCCTCACCAGCACCATTGTAATACAGACGCCATCAGAAACCTCAGGTAATCTGGAAACCACAGTCCAGGATGCCTATGATGTGCGGATTGCAATCTCGACAGCAAATCTTACTGCAGTTTCGATGGAAGACTGAAAACTACCTCGCGTAATATACAGTATATGTAAATCTTCCACTTAAGATGGAATTCCGTTATCTGTTTCCTCCACCTCTCCACCAAGAGGAGTCCAAGAGTCATGGAGGAAAGGGAGATCGAAGGGAAGGCCATGGAGCGATGGTCATAATAAAGATGGTTAATGCTGATTGTAGTACCAGTAGTACCAAATAACAATATTATATTATTTTCATATATATGATTATCATTATTATTATTTATTATCATTATTATTATTATTAGTAGTAGAAGTAGTAGTAGAAGTAGTTAGTAGTAGTAGTATCATTATTATTACCAGAGTTACTTCTGATTTTATTAATATCCTCAATATTGAGATTTATATTCAATCATTATCGTATCCATCACAGCTGATAGCTCGATATTAGAAATACTACTTATAGCCCGACTTCTTATCAGCAAACTCAAAGTGATCCTAAGAATATAAAATATATATATGAAACAAACCTAGGACTGTTTATAGTTGGTTTCTTTTTCCATTGACGACTAAATTATAAAAAATTATGTATTGTTAGCCGCTTTTCAATGTAATTATGAATAACATATTTCGAGTTTACAGGCCGCTCATGAATGGCAGAGGCAAGGGTCAGTGACGCTGTCCTAGCAAGCAGGACAATACCCTAGAGACTGACCATATATGATCAACGCCCAAGCCCCCTCTCCCCTCTCCACCCAAGCTAGAACCAGGGAGGCATAGGCAAAGGCTGCTCATGACTCAGCAAATTGACTTATAGGCTCCCCCAAAACCCCCAACCTTAGCTCACAAGGATGGTAAAGTTGCAGACACTAAAGGCACTAACCAGTCTGAGCGGGACTTAAATTCCCGACTGGCAAACACCCGGCAGAGACGTTACCAATCAGGCCACAAGTACATCAGAGGTAGCTTGAGTTATAAATTATTTCACTACCCAATTATCATATTTACTTTAGTCTTGATTTCACTTAAAAAGATTATGAGCTGAAAATAATATAAAGATTTTTTTCAACTTTAATCAAACTCTTCCCTTGCTTCTATGCACATCTTATCTCTTCCAAAGTGATATCGCTAAAAATAGAGTAACGTCTCACTTGTTGACAGATTTCTTGTAAACAAAGCATTTGCCAAAGCTCAAAGTAAATAAGAGTTGACATGTGTTTCCTGTTGTTTATCTGAACGATCTGTAAAGGAAGTTTTCCCAGCGGCCAAAACAAGGTATGCAATGGCCACAAACACAGGTTTTCTTAAAAACATAAAAATCTTTTCATTTTACATATCATGATATCGTGTTGATGGTGTAATACTATTGAAATATTTGAAAGACAATATTCATAGCGCCTCGAGAATCGATATTAATGGCGAAGCTTACTATAACCCATATTATATAAATCTGTTAATCACTAGATTTCTATCTTATTAGATACTTTGCTGCGTGGTCATTTAAATGGATTAACATAATTTGGGTTCTGCAGATTAGTGAAACCATTATGTCATTATAGCTAAACACGTCAGCATTAAAGGTAATGGAGAAATATATTATGTTGATGAAAATCCAATATTATAACAAGCTGTGTAATGAAAAGAACTTTTTTTTTTTTAGCAAATAAAAAATGTATTCTAAAAAAAGCACTCTGAGAGTGCAGACCTCCGCCACGACAGATCATTATTTTTTTCGAAATCAGCTTGCCTTTCCCAGAATTAATTTAGACCGTAGCCGCAATTGATAGGGTGTGTGAGACAACCATGTGCAAACATGGGATTAAGGTTAGGGTCAATTCGGTCGACCTTTTCTTCGACCTTGACCTTTGACCTGAGACTTTCAAAGTTTAATCACTTTCACATCTGAACATAACAATTACTACCATAAAGTTTCACTACTCTATGAATAAAACTGTGGGCAGGAAGTTGTTCAAAATCAAACAGACAAAAAGAGTCGAAAACATAACCTCCACCCAACTTCGTTGGCAGAGGTAATTAGGAGTGTATAATATGGAAAATAACAGTTACATTGATAAATTAACGATAAGTAACTCATGTGCACCGTATGTTGGAGTGATATAAAATGCACATTGGCCATCAGGAAAGTTACACCCTTTAATTCATAACTTGTCAATCCGATTTCAGACAGCATTTTATATGAAATTAAATAAAAATCAAAATATCGGATTATCATTGGGGAAAAAAAATCATATTAAGGCCTCTTTTCCAATGTACTGAATGTGTTCTTCGTATTGAGCCCCATTGTAATTTAGTATTGGTTTCTAGAAGATTTTTGGCTCAGGAGGTTACTTTTTTTTTTTTTTACTAAATTTTTCTGTTTTTATGTGTATATTGTCACTGACTTAAGAGTAACAGATTTCGTTAATTTCAAACTTAGAAACATATATGAATATGTTCTCAATTAATTTGAATAAACCCAGAATGAAATATATGGCTAAGATACAATCAAAGATGAATATGTTGGATGAATATTTTAGGCTATAGATTTTCACCTAGACCTTTAAGAGGTAAGCAGCTCTTCTAGGAGAAGAACACTTCAAAATGAAACCATTGTTTTCTAGTCTTGGGTAGTACCATAGCCTCTGTACCATAGTCTTCTACTGTCTTGGGTTAGAGGTCTCTGCTTGAGGGTACACTCGGACACACTATTCTATGCAATTTCTCTTCCTCTTTTTTTGTTAAAGAATTTATAGTTTACATAGAAAATATTTATTTTAATGTTGTTATTGTTCTGAAAATATTTTATTTTTCCTTGTTTCCTTTCCTTTTGGGGCCCCTGGGCTTATAGCATCTTGCTTTTCCAACTAGGGTTGTACCTTTCACCTTAACGAGGTGAAAGGTTTTGTGTATGGCCATGATCAGTAAAGCTTGACTAATCATGGCCCTCCCATTCTAGTGGTGGTGATAAAAACTGGTCAAACCCCAGTAGTGGACTAGAAACAGCTTGTCCCTATATATAAAATTATTATTTAACTGTATGAATTCACTTATAATTATAACCAATATTATTTTCGCTATACTTCCGTTCCTTTTTATAATTAATTAAATAAAAGTCACAACAATGACGAATAATAATAATAATAATAATAATAATAATAATAATAATAATAATAATAATAATAATAATAATAATAATAATAATTGATAGTGTCATATTTTATTATTATTATTATTATTATTATTAATATTATTATCATTATTATTATTATTATTATTATTATTATTATTATTATTATTATTATCATTATTATTATTATTATTATTATTATTATTATTATTATTATTATTATTATTATTATTATTATTCATTAATCAAAGTATTCAATCGGAAAGTCCATATACACATAGGTTTTGCCCTAGACATTCCACTTCTAACAAATCAGTAAATATTCCTCAACGCTCAAACTTGCACTAAATGTTTTTATGGTGAAGAAGCTGACATGATTCTTTTTATAGTTTATTTATGAAATGTGTTTTGATGTTGTTACTGTTTTTTTTTTTAATTTAGTTCAATTTTTCATTATTTCTCATATCGTTTACCAATTTCCTTATTTCTTTTCCTCACAGGACCAATATCTTCGGTTTGAAATTCCTGTCTCTTGCCAATTGCACCTCTAATTCTAATCAATTCTTCAGAGCCCATTACTCTTGGATGCTATCTTGTAGAATTAAGAAAAGAAAAAAAATATTTTTGAGGTAGAGAATCAGATAAAAATTTAGGATGCGAAGAATTGCGGGCTTTGTTATTTTCATGGCAAATATGAGGTTTGGAAGTGTTTTGTTAAAATTAATCCACAATCGAGAGTACTTGTGATATTAACATTCCAGCGAGAAAATAGTGTACTTTAATGACCTAAACAACTGCTGATTAATTTCCAAGTATAAATCAATCATTCATAGGAACCTGGTCAAG
>NC_090736.1:45639959-45647459 GCF_036898095.1 Palaemon carinicauda | reverse complement strand
GCTAGCCATGGACACCTGATACCAGGGTGAACAACCACCCGGGAACACCACAACTACCATCAACCTTTACTTTAAAGGGTTCATGCATTTGGATTATCAAAAGGATGAAAAGGCTATGAGAGACATAATAAAGAGTCACGTCTCCCCTGTGGATAAAAACACAGAGGTCAAATTGACTATTTATTATCAAACTAACAAAACGAAGTCTCTCATCATGAGGAACAAGTCAGCCCCGCCGACTCAGGATATTCTCAATCAGACCAACGTGATCTATTCCTACTTATGTCCTGTTCCAGGATGCTCTGGATGTTACATAGGAATGACCACTATGCATCTGTCAAAGTGACTTTCTTGTCATGCCCAACAAGGTGCAATAAAAGCTCATGCCCTCCACGTCCCCAATAACAACATCAAACGTAAGGAAATAATCAAGAACACCAAGACTTCGCATACTTGAAGCTCTTTTTATTCAGAGAGAAAAGACGACTCTCAACACTACCCAGGAAATGTTCCTCCTCCCCTCCTGTCTAAGGAACAATGCAAAGAAAAATAACCTAACCAACCATGACACCGCCAACCAGGACAACCTAACAGATCAAGACATAAACAACCCCAACAGCATTGATCAGCAACAGGATAGCCTTTCTAGCCTGCATACCCTCTCGGTGAGCTCAGCTCCATGAGGACAAGAAGGTGACTCAACATCCAGGAATGAGTGGGATGGCAGTCTGACTGTACTACAGCCTCTCTCGGCGAGCGGCTTAGCCAATGAGGATCAGCCATTCTATTTGCTCCGCCCACGACGCTCGAGGTAGCCAATGAAAAACTCGCTGCCCTCTCTGACTAAGCCAGAATTGCCATATATAAGGACGTAGATCTCATTGTTTCCAGCACTTCAGCCTGAGGAAGGGAGACAGCACTCCCAAAACGAGTAGCTTGTTCTATCTATACTTTTACCTGAATTGTGAATCTTACCTAATTTGTGAATTCTATATCAAAACCTTGACTCCCCAATTATTCTGAATTGGACTACCCACCATGAAGGATGAATTTTGCTCAGTTACTGGCTGTATGCAGTAGTCCTGAAAAGGAGATAATTAGAGCCATCGAGAAGACGGAGTATAAGATCAAGGCAACTGAGGCAGCCATTATTTTCAACAAAATTATTATTATTATTATTATTATTATTATTATTATTATTATTATTATTATTATTATTATTATTATTATTATTATTTGCTAAGCTACAACTATAGTTGGAAAAAGCAGGATGCTATAAGACAAGGAGCCCAAACAGGGAAAATAGCTCTGTGAGGAAAGGATACAAGGAAAAGTAAAAATATTTTAAGAACAGTAACAACATCAAAATAAATACATATGACCATCATTAACAGGTGTCGTCATTTCAATCTTTAATGATTATGACGCAGCAGATCTGATACTGTTTATGCAACTTCAAAAGTGCAAACTTGCAGCAAATATTTTTATGTTGAACAGATTGTCATAAGTATCTTTTATAGTTTATATATAGAAGATCTGTTTTGATGCTGTTACTGATCATGAAATATTTTATTCTAATTGTTCAGTACTTCTTTGACAGTTTATTTATTTCCCTATTGATTTTTCTCATTGAGCTATTTTTCCCCCTTTGGAACTCCAACTAGGGGTGTAGCTCAGTAGTAAGTAGTAGTAGTAGTATTAGTAATAGTAGTAATAATAATAATAATAATAATAATAATAATAATAATAATAATAATAAGGGCCTCAACCGAGTTCAGCTGGTACTGCTAGGGTGCCACAGCCCACCCTCCCACATTATCCACCTCAGATGAAGCTTCATAATGCTGAATCCCCTACTGTTGCTACCTCCGCGTCATCCAAGGACATCGGAGGAAGCAGCATGGCCTACCAGAACTGTATCACAATCGCTCACCATTCATTCCTATTTCTAGCACGCTCTCTTGCCTCTCTCACATCTATCCTCCTATCACCCAGAGCTTCCTTCACTCCATCCATCCACACAAACCTTGGCCTTTCTCTTGTACTTCTCCCATCAACTCATGCATTTATCACCTTCCTTTAGCAGACAGCCATTTCCATTCTCCCAACATGGCCAAACCACCTCAACACATTCATATCCACTCTAGCTGCTAACCTCATTTCTTACACCCGTTCTCATACTCACCACTTTGTTCTTAACCCTATTTACTTGAGATACACCAGCCATACTCCTTAGACACTTCATCTCAAACACATTCAATTTTCTTTTTTCTCCATCACTTTCATTCCCCACACAACTCCGATCCATACATCAAGTTGGTAAAATCACTTTCTCATATAGAACTCTCTTTACATTCAATTCCTAACCCTCTTTTTTTTACTGCTCCCTTAACTGCCCCCAACACTTTGCAACCTTCATTCACTCTCTAACGTACATCTGCTTCCACTCCACCATTTGCCGCAAAAACAGATCCTAAGTACTTAAACTCTCCATTCAACATGACATTCAACCTTACACCAACTCCCTTCTCGTACATCTCATAACCTTACTCTTACCCACATTAACTCTCAACTTCCTTCTCTCACACACTCTTCCAAATTCCGTCACTAATCGGCCAAGCTTCTCTACTGTCTCAGCAACCAGTACAGTATCATCCGCAAACAACAACTGATTCACCTCTCATTCATGGTCATTCTCGTCTACCAGTTTTAATCCTCGTCCAAGCACTCGAGCATTCACCATTCACCTCTCTCACACACTCCATCAACATACAAGTTAAATAACCACGGTGACATCACATATCCCTGTTTCAGACCCACTCTCACCGGAAACCAATCACTCACTTCATTTCCTACCCTAACACATGCTTTACTACCTTTGTAGAAACTTTTCACTGCTTGCAACAACCTTCCACCAACTCCATATAACCTCATCACATTCCACATTGCTTCCCTATCAACTCTAGCATACGCTTTCTCCAGATCCATAAACGCAACACATACCTCCTTACTTTTGCTAAATATTTCACATATGTGCCTTACTGTAAAAATCTGATTCATACAAACCCTACCTCTTCTAAACCAACCTGTATTTCTATGATTGCATTCTCTGTTTTATCCTTGATCCTATTAATCATTACTCTACCATACACTTTTTCAATTACGCTTAACAAACTAATACCTCTTGAATTACAACACTCATGCACATCTCCCTCACCCTTATATAGTGGTACAATACATGCACAAACCCAATGTACTGGTACCATTGACAACACAAAACACATATTAAACAATCTCACCAACCATTCAAGTACAGGCACACCCCCTTCCTTCAACATCTCAGCTCACACCATCCATACCAGACGCTTTTCCTACTCTCGTTTCATCTAGTGCTCTCCTCACTTCATCTATTGTAATCTCTCTCTCATTCTCATCTCCCATCACTGGCACCTCAACACCTGCAACAGCAATTATATCTGCCTCCCTATTATCCTCAACAATCAGTAAAATTTCAAAGTATTCTGCCCATCATTTCCTTGCCTCCTCTCCTTTTATCAACCTTCCATTTCCATCTCTCACTGTCTCTTCAATTCTTGAGCCAGCCTTCCCTTACGCTCTTCACTTCTTCCCAAAACTTCTTCTTATTCTCTTCATATGAATGACCCATCCCTGACCCCACCTCAGGTCAGCGGCCCTCTTTGCCTCCTGTACCTTGCGCTTTACTTCCACATTTTTCTCTTTATATTTTTCATACTTCTCTATACTATTACTCTGAAGCCATTCTTCAAAAGCCCTCTTTTTCTCTTCCACTTTTACCTTCACTCCTTCATTCCACCATTCACTGCCCTTCCTCATGCTGCCTCCAACAACCTTCTTTCCACACACATCACCTGCAATCCCACACAATTTTCTTTTACTAACTTCCACTCCTCCTCTAAATTGACAGTTTCTCTTACTTTCACTTCGTCATATATCATTTCAACCTTTCCTGATTATTTACTTTTTACTCCCGGTTTTATTAGCTCTTCAACCCTCACTACCTCCGTTTTACATCCACCTACTCTATTCTCCCATTCTTTTGCTACAACTAATTTTCCTTCCACCAAAAAATTATCAGACATGCCGTTAGCCATACCCCTAAACACGTGCACGTCTTTCAATCTTCCAAACATTCTCTTAGTTATCAACACATAATCCATTAATGCCCTTTCTACTACTCTTCCATTTACCACTCTTACCCATGTATACTTATTTTTATCTTTCTTTTCGAAAAAGCTATTACTTATCACCATCTCTTGCTCAACACACATATCCACCAGTCTCTCACCACTCTCATTTTCACCTGGTACGCCATAGTTCCCAATGACACCTTCTACCTCTCCAGCGCCCACTCTAGCATTTAAGTCACCCATGACAACTATGTAATTCCTTCTACCCAATCCTTCTACACACCTAGTTAATTCATTCCAGAACTCATTCCGCTCTTCTTCACTTTTCTCACTACCTGGCCCATACGCACTGACAAACGCCCAACATTCCCTACCCAAACCTAACCCTTACCCACATTAACCTAGATGATATCTCCTTCCATTCCACTACTTTACCTGTCATCCATTTCACTCAGCAATAAATCCACACCCCTCTCTCGCTCTTCCCCTTTCAATCCCAGACACCCTACAAAACATTTCACCAAACATCACTTCACCCTTTCCTTTTATCTTCGTCTCACACAAGGCCAATACATCCATCCTTCCATTTCTAAACATACTTCCAATTTCACATCTTTTACTCTCTATCGTACTACATCCACGCATATTCAATTTACCCCAAAACTAGAGTGCGGGGAGCAGTCACTCTCCCCCCCAGCTCCATCTCTTTGTCGATGTCTCACAGGATGTAGACCCCACCTCAGGTCAGCTGCCCTCTTTGCCTCACGTACCTTGCGCTTTACTTCCACAGTTTTCTCTCTATATTTTTCATACTTCTCTATACTATTACTCTGCAGCCATTCTTCAAAAGCCCTCCATTTCTCTTCTACTTTTACCTTCACTCCTTCATTCCACCATTCACTGCCCTTTGTTATATATATATTATATATATATTATATATATATATATATATATATATATATATATATATATATATATATATATATATATATATATAGTGTGTGTGTATGTATATGTGAACAGTGGTGCGTGTGTGTGCGTATGAGAGTTCTGTTTTGATTAACTTCGCCCATGTCTCATTTCTTATTTTAACTATGGGGATGATCTTCCTTCAGTGAAGTCTGCAGAGAGGATTCCCCAGAATATCTTTCCACCTTTGTTTATCGGCTACACTCAGATTACAGCTGTAAACTTGAGGTAAAAATGAGAAACGGGAACAAAGTAACGTTCTTGTAAGCCATCTTTATGGATTATTGTAATTGCAGGACTATTTGCATAAATGGTATGTGAGAGAAGAGAAATTTCTCGGCCTCTTAAAAGACTAGATAGATAGACAGATAGATAGGTAAATATAGGGAGGGGAGGAGAGATAGTGTTCCTTGTATATGTATGATAGCGAATAGAGATAAAATATTCAGTTTTATGGATTAGAACAGAGAAATCAGTGCAAATATTTCTTGTTCTATTTGGGTCATATTCCATATGAAAAATACAAATTTAATTTTCTGGTCGCCTTCTCTCTCTCTCTCTCTCTCTCTCTCTCTCTCTCTCTCTCTCTCTCTCTCTCTCTCATATATATATATATTATATATATTATATATATATATTATATATATATATATATATATATATATATATATATATATATAATATATATATATCTATATATATATATATATATATATATATATAATATATATATATATATATATATATATATATATTATATATATATATATATATTAAAAACTATTTATGTACATGGAACAGATTACTAACAGGGAAAATCTCTCTTTTTAACCAGAGAACGATAACCTTATTTCATTGAGTTGCACCAAAACACTGGGAATTGTTGAAGTTCTTAAAAGTCTGTCATTTCCAGAAAAATTAGGTGGGAGGTCAACTGCAATGAATAAAACGTTTGTTTTGTGACGGGGTAGAACTTCGGCTCTAAAATCTGCGCAAGACAAAAGATTGCAAGGACTCGAATATTAATCTTTCTATTATTTACACGTATACGAAAATTGCATATGACTCAAGCTTGTAATATGAAATACTCTATAGTATTTGCAATGCTTGCTTATTAAAATGCATGAAATTACTATAGGAGGTTGGACTTAATATAAACAGAAGGAAGACAGAGATGACGAGAACGTAATATGCAATGGAAGATGAAATATCATTGGAGTGAAAAAGGATTAATGGGGGTAGAGTCATTTATGTATATAGAAACCATAATCTCTAATACATGGTCTTTAGAATTTGATTATAATGAAAGATAGAAAAAAAGCAAATCAGATAATGGCTAGATTAGGTAAAATTTGGAAATTAAATCACCTGAAATTTCATATAAAAATCTGGCTATATATCAGTTTTAGTGAGATCGGTGTTACTGTATGGACATGCGTCAAGGTATCACAGAGAAACAATCTCCAATAGATTTAGTAGATTTGAGAACAAAAACCTCAGAAGAGTATTAGGAGTTAAATGGGCAGGACATGATTAGAAATGAAACTATAAGAGAGATTACTCAAGTGACATCTGTGAATGAGTGACTGACTACCAATTGTCCAAGTGGTAGTCACTGTCTCTACAAGCATGGCGGACTAGGGTTCAATTCCCGGCCGGTCACAAGATCTTGTCTTTGTGTGATTTCACCAGGGGCTCTGATCCAAGGTCGTTGAGAAAATCCACACATTAATGTAGCAAAAATATATGGCTTATTTGAATATATATATATATACTATATTATATATAATATACTATATATATATATATATATATATAGTATATATATATATATATATATATATATATAATATATATATTATATACTGTGTATGATTATGTATACGTTACTCTTAAGAAGCTGAAAAAGGAAAGACATCAGAAATTGATTATATGTACAACCGTAATACTGGAGTATGTAGTGATAGAGGGACTGAGTGGCTAACTTTGGTCTGCAAAGTAGGTATAGTTGAGGGAAAGATCCCAAAGGAATGTGTGAGAGGAGTAATTTTTCAATTGCATAAAGATAAAGTTATATACTAAATGAGTTATTGGGGAAAAGTCCTTCTTTGTTAAGGAAAATCTATGAGAAACGTCTCAAAGTAAAGTGGAAAAGCTGCACTTGCTATACATGAAATCAGAGAGTTTATAACAGATTTGATGGATTACGTTATATGAGGGCATTGAGAATGATTGGTATGAATAATAATTTGTTCAGATCTATGAGAATATTTTAAGATGGAAGTGAAACCTTTGTTATGCTAAATGCGCATAAAGAGTGACTTGAGTTGGTCTGAGACAAGTAAAAGTCAAATCTTTGTGG
>NC_090736.1:45619108-45631959 GCF_036898095.1 Palaemon carinicauda | reverse complement strand
GAAACAAGGAAAAGTAAAAAATATTTTAAGAACAGTAACAACATTAAAAATAAATACATATGACTATCATTAACAGAAGGTGTCGTCATTTTAATCTTTAATAATTATGATGCAACACATCTGATACTGTTTATGCAACTCAAAAAGTGCAAACTTGCAGCAAATATTTTTCATGTTGAACAGGTTGCCATGAGTCTCTTATCATAGTTTTTTTTTATATAGAAGATCTGTTTTAATGCTGGTTACTGATCTTGAGATATTTTATTCTGATTGTTCAGTACTTCTCTGGTAGTTTATCTATTTCCCTATTGATTTTTCTCACTGGGCTATTTTTCCCTGTTAGAAACCCTTGGGCTTATAGCATCCTGCTTTTCTAGCTAGGGGGTGTAGCTCAGGTGGTAGTAGTAGTAGTAGTAGTAGTAGTGGCAATAATAATAATAATAATAATAATAAATAATAATAATAATAATAATAATAATAATAATAATAATAATAATAATATAATAATAATAATAATAATAATAATACTGTCACTATAATTGGAGAGAATCTTCGTTAGGATTCATAAAACATTAATAAGATGCCGAATGTATCATTCGCGTCATCAGATTAATTTATTTAATCTTTCAGACACAACTATATAACCAAATATTAAATGTTGATTTTAAATAGTAGAGAGAACATTTACTTCCATATCAAACGTACATATTTAATTGTTCCATATTTCATGATTATGAAAATTATTATTTTTCTCTTGCTTTCAACTTTAATAAAAGATGCTATACGCCCAAGGGGCTCCAACGGGTCAGTTAGGAAAGATGGGGTCAGTTAGGAAAGGAGACAAGGGAAATGAACTATAAATATAGAAATAAACAATCAAAATAAAATATTTCAAGAACACGAACAACATTATGTTACCCCCAAGGAAAAGAGAACTCTACAGTAGTCCCGTTTAAACAGTAAGGGGTTTTTATTTTTAAACTCAAGTTGGCGAGTAATGTTTGTATTTTCGTTAAATAAAAACCATTATACTGAGTAAGTTCAAATAAAATTTACAATGCACGCAAAATTATAACATTTATGGAATTAGATATCCCCATCATCGATGTTAAATATATTTCGCAAAGAAAACTGTTAAACAATTTACGTTGTTTTAAGGTCTAGTTGGACAGCTATTTGTAAGTAATTTAGCAGATGATAAAAAAAAAAAAAATTGCAAAGGTTGTTCTAAATGTAGTCTTGATAGGCACTTTAAATTTTACGTTTCTTTCTTTTCATTTGAGGAAATTGATGATAATTGTAAGGTAGGTCACCTATGAACAAATATCTAAAACATAAACACTGTCCTTGTTGTTCGCGAGAAATCAAACCTACTCTATTTTGATTTTACTGAAAATAACTATAATTTGAATCATAATTGCCATGATTTTTTCTATATAAATTCACACACACACACGCACACACACACATACACACACACACACACACACACACACGCACACACACACACACACACACACACACACACATATATATATATATATATAGTATATATATATATATATATAATATATATATATATATATATATATATATATATAAACGCGCAATTATGAAAGAAATGTTATTACACGATCTGCGTGGGGTGGGTTGTATAATAATTCATTCTGGGTTTTCTAGTGTAATATACGTTTTTTATAACACCAAAGCTTTCAAAGGAAACCAAATTTGATTTGTGTTTCATCTTTGTTCTTTCTGGCAAAAGTTTCCGCTGTAAAAAAAAAAGAAAAAAAAAAAGTATACCTTTTCATCTATATATTTCGCTCGGTCAATTTGGTTAAAGAAGTTAATTGAGAACCCTATTCTATTTTCTCGTTTACAGACGGTTAAGTAAAGATATTTTCCTAAAAGTCAGTTGTAAAGTTTATCTTTGGTTGAAGATTGATTACACCTGAAGGTACGTGAAGTGGATCGCAGTTCATAGACTTTTAAGAAACATAAGTCCGGGCTTTGGTGTTTATTTCTTCATTATTATTCCATTTCAAATGTGTGTGATTACGAAGCTTAGACTGAAAATATTGATTACATACCAATATCTTTATTAATGTATGACAACAAAGATTGCTTTTCTATAAATTTTAAAGATACTTGGATGATAAATAATTAAACCGGTGATAGCCTATTGGAAACGTCCCCAGCCTGGTGTTCTGCCGGACTGGGGCTCGAGTCCCACTCAAGCTTCATAGTTTTTTGTCGTGTCTGCAGCCTCACAATCCTTGTGAGCTAAGGATGGAGGTTTGGGGAGAGCCTATAGGTCTACCTGCTGAATGATCAGCAGTCATTGGCCTGCTCCCTGCCCCTCGTCCTAGCTTAGGTGGAGAAGGGGCTTAGGTACTGATCATTTTATATATATAGTCAGTCTCTAGGGCAATTGTTCTGCTAGTTAGTGGCATTGTCACAGTCCCTTGCCTCTGCCATTCAAGAGCGGCTTTTAAAACCATCTGAGGGTTCCAGGAGTTTCAGTCCTCTGATATTCCTACAGAGGCATTGTTCTCGATACAGAGGATTCGTTCAAATTGATTTACTTTATTTAAATTCCATACATTCACCATTTTAGGTTCAGAGATTTAAATGAAATTTTCGCGTACCTAAAGTATGACCCTAAAAAATATTTAACCGAGTTTATATATTTGTAAGAACGTATTCAAACTGATTCCAAACTCCTTCGTACCGACATGGCTATTCTGAAAACCTCTTCCTGAAGATAAAAGAGCATAGGAAGGACCCAAGAATTCTTTATATTTTTTATTTTTTTTTTTAAATTCCAGTGAACAAAGAATAAAATCTCCCGTTTATTTTCCATACGACTCCGGTGAGTGAATTGTGAGGATCAGATACACAGAAGGATTTTTCAGAAGGTTTCACAGATGTAAGGATATGATTTTCTTCTTTCTTCTTGGAGAGAGAGAGAGAGAGAGAGAGAGAGAGAGAGAGAGAGAGAGAGAGAGAGAGAGAGAGAGAGGAGAGAGAGAGAGAGCAGAGAGAGGAGAGAGAGAGAGTGTTACAAGGATTCTGCATGTCTCAAAGACTTTTTAGTCCATCCATGGAGACTCCATATGCTTCTTAGGTAGAGCGATTAATTTTAAACCTTTAGAGAGATATTGTCTAACCTATTCTTGAATTCGTTTACCGTGTTACTGTTTACTACATCCGCTGAAAGTCTATTCCAAGTATTTGCTATTTTGTATGTAAAGTAATTGGCAACATTGAATGGTGTTGTATCTTTTCAATACCAGTCTATATCCGTTACCTCTGGGCAGATGAGAGAGAGAGAGAGAGAGAGAGAGAGAGGAGAGACGAGAGAGAGAGAGAGAGAGAAGAAGAAGAAGAAGAAGAAGAAGAATAATGTGTTGAATTTTTTATTCACTAAATTATTAGTTATTAGCAATTCTGAAAAGTCAGAGGCATATCAATGGTACCTATGCTTCCATAATTCCAGTCTCAAGAGTCCGTTGCATATGAGATGAGTCAGAATAGGTTTGTCGTATTCCTTTTATGTCGGATACTGAATTCATTACCACATATAATCAACCATCTTCATTCAGGGCTATCCCTTGGCTTGCGCTCCTCTGTATGAGAGAGAGAGAGAGAGAGAGAGAGAGAGAGAGAGAGAGAGAGAGAGAGAGAGAGAGAGAGAGAGAGACAGACAGACAGACAGAGAATAAAGGATTCTTGACGATACATATTGGATAAAAAGTTGTGATAAGCAGTAATTTTCCTTTCCTTATCATCCAGGGCCAGAAAAAAAAATTGAAAATTCAAAATAGTAATAAAAATAAAATAAAGAATAAAACATAATGAATTGCAAATGAAGACGAGACAAAGGGGCCACTGGAAATCAACGGAGTCAGGACCTTGCAAAAATTCATTTAGCTGTAAATCCAGCTTTCAAAATTCTGCCAAAAAATGCTGTTTCCTTTTGCACGTCCCGGAAAAAATAGTTGATGAGCTCTTTTCATGAGATTCAAAGGTGTCTAGTATTGTTATTTCCTTTCCTTCATCGTATTCTCAGACTTATCCTTCCTTTTGGCGATGGGGGAAAGTAACAGAGAATCTTGCATTTCTATGACGAGAGAAATCGGAAGAAGATATTTTATTTTCTTACTCTTCTTCTTCTTCTTCGTCCCCCAAAAACTTGAGGTTATTTTTTCTCCCTATACCAAAATAATTAAGTAGGTAATAAGTTTATAAAGAAGTTTTTCAATATCGATAAAGTAAAATAAGAATTTTCTGACGTGGGTCCTTATTTATTTTTTTACTCTTTTCTCCAAAAACTTTAAAGGAAAGCTATTTATTTCAGTATACCAATCAACAGTTATTCCACCATTTTCTATGAATGGCTTATAAGAAATGGGGAGAATCCAAAAGAACATTTGCTAAAAGGAGAAATGTTTACAAATGGTAAAAAAAAAACACACGGAACACGGAAAATAAGTAAGGTCATTAAGTGATTAGTCTACCCCCCGTATTGAACTTATATGGAGGGAAAGTGAAAAACTTTATAGGAAGAAAAAATAATTCCATTATGAGAGACTAAAGGGACTACTGCAGGAATCACTAAATAGAATAACAAAGGAAGATTGGAGGTAAAGCTGTTAGACATTCCGAGTCTGCAACACGGAGATGCAAAGAAGGATATTATTATTATTATTATTATTATTATTATTATCTATTATTATTATTATTATTATTATCATTATTAATAACACTATCCAAGCTACAACCTTAGTTGGAAAAGCAAGATGCTATACGCGCAAGGGCTCCAACAAGGAAAAATAGCCCAGGGAGGAAATGAAATAAGGAAATAAATAAACGATATAAGAAGTAATGAACAATTGAAATGAAATACTTTAAAAAAACATTAACAACATCAAAAAAGATAAATCAACATATATAGACTATAAAATAGACTTATGTCAGCCTGGTCAACATTAAAACATTTGTAATTGATCTCAACTCCTCTGATTTTGACGGCGATTTGTCATAGACCCATTTTTTTTTTTTTTTACCAAAAATTTATTTATGTATTTATGAAAAAAAGATAAATGAACAAACAACTGTTTTCGTTTTCCTTCAAAAGACAAAAAGGTATCAAAAGAAGCTATGTATAATGCCCATAATTATACATCGGTATTTAATCCATCATTTCATACAAGGGAGTAATGTAAAATAGATGTAAATAATAGACATATGGGAAGGAATAAATTAGAATAGGGAATTAAAATAAATAAGTAAACGGTTGTAGGCTTCTTATAGGAAGCCAACCTTTTCCTGTGATCCCAAGGCTTTTGAAAGCAACCCCCCCCCCCCCGGTTGTTTAATTGAGTTTAACTTTAGGAGTGCTTGTTTGAAGACTTTTAAAGGAGAGTGATCGAAAGAAGAGGATTCTTCCACTAAGTATTTTGAGATAGCCCGAAGCTCAACGGTCAGTTTCGATTGAAGTGTCTATAAAGCGGAGTTTACACGGTCGAACTGTTCTTCGTTTTCAATGGTTCCCTCAAAATTCATTTAATGCTGCTACAAGTCGTATTTGCAGTCTGCAATTCACTCGGGCATCGGAAAACTGGAAAAGCTAGTGCCAGGGAAATAATGTGAAACTGAAAACACCAGGTTAGTTCAAGACTATACCTTCAATTTACAAGGGATTTATTGCAAGTTATTAAAAACAGCCAGGTAAGCTCGTTCATCCTGATAATGTAAGATTTTGTTTATAGTCGTAAATATTATTCCTTCTATACTGTTGTTTTATCAACAATAATCTAATATAGTTGTAAATATTATCGTGATGTTTGTTTAAACTTCTAATTACTACTATGAATTTTAATTACCACTGTTGTTACTGGTATAATGACTATTTTCATCCCTATTTATTATAATCACAAGGCAGTTTGTTTGATTTCAAAGATAATGCCGATTCTGGTGTTCGAGATTGGAAAACGAGAGAGAGCTTCTTTAGGATGATGTTAATTCTAAATAGTAAAATCGAAAAAAATAACTCTCCTATTGAAGGAGAGAAGAGAGAGAGTGAGAGAGAGAGAGAGAGAGAGGAGAGAGAGAGAGGAGAGAGAGAGAGAGAGAGAGAGAGAGAGAGAGAGACTATCATCTTCAGAAAAAGTTGTATGAATATGCAACCATAATGTACTTAGTCAATTGCTTTTTCATTAAAAATAGATTATTTCTCTGCAAAGGTGAAAATTCAAATAAAGGTTATCAGATATTTTAGCAGAGCCCTGTTAATTAATGAAACCCCCACCCCCCCCCCCCCCAAAAAAAAGAAAAAAAAATTGAAAGAGCCATCTCTCTTAATTGAAACTGGAAGGGAAGGTTACCAAACTCTTAATCCTTCTGGCCGCTGAGGTCTTCTAGGTACGAGTGTGTGGGCATCAAATGACATAGAAGTTCTACCAAGTCTCACCCATTTCAGTGACCCAATATCTAAAAGAATCTATCCATCTTGCACTGACATTTTTTCAATCTATAGATCTAGCCTTATGCGATCATGCATGCATAGGGGTACAGAGACTGCCCGCTGAGATAAGTATCTTGTCCACCTTAGGAAAAAAATGCAATCATCATCATCATCTCCTCCTACGACTATTGACGCAAAGGGCCCTCGGTTATTTTTCGCCCAGTCGTCTTTTATACACACACACACACACACACACACACACACATATATATATATATATATATATATATATATATATTATATATATATATATATATATTATAATATATATGTGTGTGTGTGTGTGTGTGTGTGTGTGTGTGTGTGTGTGTGTGTGTGCACACACACACACACATTATATATATAATATATATATATATATATATATATATATATATATATATATATATATATATATATATATATATATATATGTGTGTGTGTGTGTGTGTGTGTGTGTGTGTAATGAGTGAGTGTCCTAACCCTTCTTTGTTACCTCAGGCGAAGAAGATTGTTTAATCTGGGCACTATAAAGAAAGACATGCTCTTAAGTAAGTTACTTTTCCTCTTTGACAATAACATCACTGGCGTTACGATTTTTTTAATTCAAAATCGCCACGACCAACTCCAATGAATTATCTATCAGTTGCATAAAACACTACTCAAGCCAACTGTCATAATTCATATGTTAAGATAAAGGCCTAAAACCAGTTCCTCTCTGCTGGGATCAATCATACTATACTCAATTTTTTCAATGAGGCGCATTTGCACTCACTCGCAGGGGTACCCTTTTAGCTCGGAAAAGTTTCCTGCTACCTGATTGATTAGAATTATTTTGTCTAACAAATCAGCGATTAGGAAACCTATTCCGAGCTAAAAGGGCACCCTTGCGAGTCAGTGCAAATGAGCCCCATTAAAAAAAAAAAAAAAAAGAAATTTAGTATAGTCCTTATTTCTTGGGAGGGGTCACACAGCCATTGGCTCACCTTTCGTAGGTCCGTGGATCATTTCCGATCTACAGCTTACTAATTCACTTAGTTGCAGATAGATACCAATGTATGCTGGTGTAAAGAATAAGACCTAGAGCTAAGAACCTCATCTCTAAAACCCTATTGAGAAACTAAATTTTTTACAATTGTGACGGCTCTCCCTCGACAGGGAAAAATGGCATTCGTTAGATAATACACACATATGTATACACACGTGTGTGCGTATACATATACAAACATATATATAATATATATATATATATATATATATATAATATATATGTATATATATGTATATATATAAATATATATTAATATATATATATATATATATATATATATATATATATATATATATTATATATATATATATATATATATATCTGTGTGTGTGTACGTGTGTGTGTGTGTACGTGTGTGTGTGTGTGTGTGGAAAGAATAAATGATGGAAATAACATTAAGAGACAGAAAAAGATCATAATTGATACGAGAGCAAACTATAGGATATTCTAACAAGTAAGAAAATGGCGTACCAGGTGAGAATGAGAGTGGTGAGAGACTGGTAGACATGTGTGTTGAACAAGAGATGGTAATAAGTGCTAGCTTCTTTAAAAAGAAAGATAAAAATAAGTATACATGGGTAAGAGTGGCAAATGGAAGAGTAGTAGAAAGGGCATTAATGGATTATGTGTTGGTGACTAAAAGAATGTTTGGAAGATTGAAAGACGTGCACGTGTATAGGGGTATGGCTAACGGTATGTCTGATCATTTTTTGGTGGAAGGAAAATTAGTTGTAGCAAAAGAGTGGGGGGAATAGAGTAGGTGGATGTAAAAGGGAGGTAGTGAGGATTGAAGAGCTAATAAAACCGGGGGGTAAAAAGTAAATATCAGGAAAGGTTGAAAATGGCATATGATGAGGTGAGAGTAAGAGAAACTGGTAATTTTAGAGGAGGAGTGGAAGTTAGTAAAAGAAAATTTTGTTGGGATTGCAAGTGATGTATGTGGTAAGAAGGTTGTTGGAGGCAGCATGAGGAAGGGCAGTGAATGGTGGAATGAAGGACGTGAAGGTGAAAGTGGAAGAGAAAAAGAGGGCTTTTGAAGAATGGCTGCAGAGTAATAGTATAGAGAAGTATTAAAAAATATAGAGAGAAAAAGGTGGAAGTAAAGCGCAAGGTACGTGAGGCAAAGAGGGCAGCTGACCTGAGGTTGGGTCAGGATTGGGTCAGTCATATGAAGAGAATAAGAAGAAGTTTTGGAAAGAAGTGAAGAGAGTAAGGAAGGCTGGCGCAAGAATTGAAGAGACAGTGAAAGATGGAAATGGAAGGTTGTTAAAAGGAGAGAGGAGGCAAGGAAAAGGTGGGCGGAATATTTTGAAAGTTTGCTGAATGTTGAGGATAATAGGGAGGCAGATATAATTGCTGTTCCAGGTGTTGAGGTGCCAGTGATGGGAGATGAGAATGAGAGAGAGATAACAATAGATGAAGTGAGGAGAGCACTAGATGAAACGAGAGTAGGAAAAGCATCTGGTATGGATGGTGTGAAAGCTGAGATGTTGAAGGAAGGGGGTGTGACTGTACTTGAATGGTTGGTGAGATTGTTTAATATGTGTTTTGTGTTGTCAATGGTACCCAGTAGATTGGGTTTGGTGCATGTATTGTACCACTATATAAGGGTAAGGGAGATGTGCATGGAGTGTTGTAATTCAAGAGGTATTAGTTTGTTGAGTGTAGTTGGAAAAGTGTATGGTAGAGTATTGATTAATAGGATTAAGGATAAAACAGAGAATGCAATCTTGGAAGTACAGGGTGGTTTTTAGAAGAGGTAGGGGTTGTATGAATCAGATTTTTGCAGTTAGGCAGATATGCGAGAAATATTTAGCAAAAGGTAAGGAGGTGTATGTTGCGTTTATGGATCTGGAGAAAGCATATGATAGAGTTGATAGGGAAGCAATGTGGAATGTGATGAGGTTATATGGAGTTGGTGGAAGGTTGTTGCAAGCAGTGAAAAGTTTTATACGAAGGGTAGTAAAGCATGTGTTAGAATAGGAAATGAAGTGAGTGATTGGTTTCCGGTGAGAGTGGGGCTGAGACAGGGATGTGTGATGTCGCCGTGGTTGTTTAACTTGTATGTTGATGGAGTGGTGAGAGAGGTGAATGCTCGAGTGCTTGGACGAGGATTAAAACTGGTAGGCGAGAATGACCATGAATGGGAGGTAAATCAGTTGTTGTTTGCGGATGATACTGTACTGGTAGCAGACACAGAAGAGAAGCTTGACCGACTAGTGACAGAATTTGGAAGGGTGTGTGAGAGAAGGAAATTGAGAGTCAATGTGGGTAAGTGTAAGGTTATGAGATGTACGAGAAGGGAAGGTGGTGCAAGGTTGAATGTCATGTTGAATGGAGAGTTACTTGAGGAGGTGGATCAGTTTTAAGTACTTGGGGTCTGTTGTTGCAGCAAATGGTGGAGTGGAAGCAGATGTACGTCAGAGAGTGAATGAAGGTTGCAAAGTGTTGGGGGCAGTTAAGGGAGTAGTAAAAATAGAGGGTTGGGCATGAATGTAAAGAGAGTTCTGTATGAGAAAGTAATTGTACCAACTGTGATGTATGGATCGGAGTCGTGGGGAATGAAAGTGAGGGAGAGACAGAAATTGAATGTGTTTTGAGATGAAGTGTCTAAGGAGTATGGCTGGTGTATCTCGAGTAGATAGGGTTAGGAACGAAGTGGTGAGGGAGAGAACGGGTTGTAAGAAATGAGTTAGCGGCTAGAGTGGATATGAATGTGTTGAGGGTGGTTTGGCCATGTTGAGAGAATGGAAAGTGGTTGTCTGCTAAAGAAGGTGATGAATGCAAGAGTTGATGGGAGAAGTACAAGAGGAAGGCCAAGGTTTGGGTGGATGGATGGTGTGAAGAAAGCTCTGGGTGATAGGAGGATAGATGTGAGAGAGGCAAGAGAAGCGTGCTAGAAATAGGAATGAATGGCGAGCGATTGTGACCGCAGTTCCAGTAGGCCCTGCTGCTTCCTCCGGTGCCTTAGATGACCGCGGAGGTAGCAGCAGTAGGGGAGTCAGCATTATGAAGCTTCATCTGTGGTGGAAATGTGGGAGGTTGGGCTGTGGCACCCTAGCAGTACCAGCTGAACTCGGTTGAGTCCCTGATTAGGCTGAAGGAACATAGAGAGTAGAGGTCCCCTTTTTGTTTTGTTTCGTTGTTGGTGTCGGCTACCCCCCCAAAATTGGGGGAAGTGCCTTGGTATATTGATTGATTGAAGAAAATGAAATGGACATGGGGAGAACTTATAATGAGACAATAAATGGGCATTACGAATAACAGAATTGGTCCTTAAGAGATAATGAAAGAAGTAGGGGAAAAAAGAGAAGGCGATGGATTGTGGATTGACGAATAATGGAAGCTTGCGGGTATGGACTGTCACAGAAAGACCATGAACAGACGCAAGTGGAAGGACATGTCTGAGCCCTTTGTTCTGTAGTGGACTAGTAACTGATGATTATATATATATATATATATATATATATATATATATATATATATATATATATATATATATATATATATATATATATGTATATATATATATATATATATATATATATATATATATATATATATATATATATATATATATATATATATATATATATATATATATACACACATATATATATACATATATATATATATATATATATATATATATATATATATATATATATATATATATATATATATATATATATATATATATATATATATATATATATATATATATATATATATATATATATATATATATATACATATATATGTGTGTGTGTGTGTGTGTATGTGAACAGGCGCGCGCGTGTGTGTGCGCATGAGAGTTCTCTTTTGATTAAGTTTGCCCATGTCTCATTTCTTATTTAACTAAGGGGATGATATTCCTTCCGTGAAATGTGGAGAGAGGATTCCCCAGAATATCTTTCCACCTTTGTTTATCGGCTACAATCAGATTACAGCTGTAAACTTAGGTAAAAATGAGAAACGGGAACAAAGTAACATTTCTTGTAAGCCATCTTTAAGGTTTATGGTGATTGGAGGATTATTTGCATAAATGGTATGTGAGAGAAGAGAAATTGCTCGGCCTCTTAAAAGACAAGATTGATAGACAGATAGATAGGTAAATAAAGGGAGCGGAGGAGAGAAAATGTTCTTTGTATATGCATGATAGCGACTACAGGTAAAATATTAAGTTTTATGGATTAGAACAGAGAAATCAGTGCAAATATTTCTCATCCTATTAGGTTTCATATTTTATATGAAAAACACAAATTATATAATTATTTGGTACCCTCCTCTCTCTCTCTCTCTCTCTCTCTCTCTCTCTCTCTCTCTCTCTCTCTCTCTCTCTCTCTCTCTCTCTCTCTCTCTCATATATATATATATATATATATATATATATATATATATATATATATATATATATATATATATATATATATATATATATATATATATATATATATATATATATATATATATATATATATATATATATATATGAAACTATTTATTTACGTGGAACAGCTTACTAACAAGGATATCTCTCTTTTTGACCAGAGAACGATAACCTTACTTCATTGAGTTGCACCAAAACACTGGAAATTGTTGAAGTTCTTAAAAGTCTGTCATTTCCAGAACAATTTGGTGGAGGTCAACTGCAATGAATAAAACGTTTGTTTTGTGACGGTGTTGAAATTCGGCTCTTAAATCTGCGCAAGAAAAAAGATTGCAAAGACTCGAATATTAATCTTTCTATTATTTACACATATACGAAAATTGCATATGACTCAAGTTTGTAATATAAAATACTCTATAGTATTTGCAATGCTTGCTTATCAGAATGCATGGAGTACTATAGGTGGTTGGACTTAAGATAAACCGAAGGAAGACTGAGATGATGAGAACGTATATGCAATGGAAGATGAAATATCATTGGAAGGAAAAAGGATTAACGGGGTAGAATCATTTTTGTATATAGAAACCATGATCTCCAATATAGTTTCTTTAGAATTTGATTATAATGAAAGATTGAAAAAAGCAAATCAGATAATGGCTAGATTAGGTAAAATTTGGAAATCAAAATGCCTGAAATTTCATATAAAAATTAGGATATATATGAGTTTAGTGAGATCGGTGTTACTGTATGGATAAGGGCCATGGTATCACAGTGAAACAATCTCCAATAGATTTAGTAGATTTGAGAACAAAAACCTCAGAAGAATATTAGGAGTTAAATGTCAGGACAGGATAAAAAATGAAACTATAAGAGAGATTACTCAAGTGACATCTGTGAATGAG
>NC_090736.1:45596608-45604108 GCF_036898095.1 Palaemon carinicauda | reverse complement strand
GTAAGCAGTTGGATTTTTCCAATTACAAAACAAACATTTTGTAAAAACATCTGTTATCTGTTTGTTGTCAGAGAAACTAATGCTATTTCCTATAATCATTTCTACAATATTATGGCAAGAAATTTAATCTCTCTCCGAAGTTATATCTAACTGGACCTAATCTGCAGTATAAGAATATCGTAATTCTACCGAGTCCTTCCACTTCACACCTGAACTCAAAAATTCCTGGAATAAAATTAGTATTTCATATTCAACTCTCACCTGGAAGGGGGCCTGAGACGCATATCTCTTGCTACCTCTCTTAATAAAATATCATATTCTTGAAGATTAAGTTTCTCTTCGGGGAACTGGATGGGTAACGTAATGGGGTTCGTTACGCAAAAATCTTTCACCTCGAAGTCGCTATTCTAACGCGTGGCGTGTTGAGGTTTAATCAAAACTGGTAGCAGATGTAAAATCTTCGTCATACTAATTAGGAATTTGTATGTATGTAGGCATATATATATATATATATATATATATATATATATATATATATATATATATATATATATATACATATATATATATATATAATATATATATATATATATAATATACACATATACTGTATAATATATATATATATATATATATATTTATATATGTATATATATATACATATATGTATATATATACATATATATATACATATATATATATATATATATATATATAATATATTATATATATATGGATATATATATGTAATATAATATGCGTATATATACATAACATATACAGTATATATATATATATATATATATATATATATATATATATATATATATATTATATATATATATATATATATATATATGTGTGTGTGTGTGTGGTGTGCGTGCGTATGTGTATGAGAGAGAGAGAGAGAGAGAGAGAGAGAGAGAGAGAGAGAGAGAGAGACTCCATTATTCGGAGTATTTATCCTTCTCCGCTACAAGTGGCAGCTAAATCTATTCAACGTATTTTCTGTAACAGTCGTATATCAGATGAAGTTACTAAGACAGATGCATATACGGTATCCTCACATAATGTAGATGGTGTTCATCGCATTCAACAAACTAATACGGAATCGATATTAGACTCTAATTATCAACATTGTTTTTTTTCAAGTAGATTCAGTGGCATAGCTCTTCCTTGGGACCATCATTGCAAATGGCAACATGTTCCTTGTAATCTATTACATAAGTAATTGTATAGCAGCGAGATGTTAGGTTGTAACTAAGAGCCCTCTCGTTTATACAACAGAACTTTATTTGGTCGGACTTGCGTATTTATACATTTGCAGTCAAGAAGGCCTCAATATTCAAACACAAATGATACAATAAAATACAGAAATGAACAAGTTATCAGTGCGAGGGGAGAATGATAACGACAATATACAAAACTCAAGAAATACTGTTTCAGTGTAAGAGTGTGGTACAGTTCAAACGATGTCAGGCAGGGCAGCCAATCGAGACTACAATCTACCCCAAGAGCCAAGCAAAGTCCTTCAGAAAGAAGGCCACCGTCCTTACCCCATACAAAACTGGAAAAAGGTACGTTAATAGAAGAAGGAAAAGAAGTTTCTTCTTAAAAAATAAACCCTTTTTTCACCCATTACCCAAATGCCTGGAAGAGATGTAAGGTTGTATACAGATTTAAGTGTTAAGAAAGAAAGATGTTCTCGCTCTTATATAGGAGGACTACACATCGATCAAGAGATACTTAACACATACCCCGGCTGAAATCGACTATAGATTTATAGCCATATGATTTTTTATATTTACGAAAATGATAGTAATGTTGTCCATTCTGCTAATAATTTTCCTTTATTTGGCAATATTGAGAATATCCTCTGTACCATAAACTTCCACTGTCTTGGATTAGAGCTCTCTTGCTTGAGGTTACACTCTAGCACACTATTCTCTTTATATTGATTATATATGAGAGATCTATTTTAACGTTGTTATTGATCTTAAGATATTTTACATTGTTATTCATTACTTCTTATAGCCTTTATAGTTTATTTATATCCTAATTTAATTTCCTTACTGGGTTATTTTCTCTGTTGGAGCCCTCTGGTTTATTTGCATCCTGCTTTTTCCAACTAGGGTTGTAGTTTAGCAAGTAATAATAATATAATAATAATAATAATAATAATAATAATAATAATAATAATAGGATATATGGATTTCATTGGAGAAAATTGTCACGAAACAAGACCATTTTTTTCACTGAAGGGGAGATACTCTCTCTACCCTCCACACTCATAAGAGGACGCCCATTCATTCAAGAAATCCATGTCCTTGTACCCCACCATGATGTACACCACCCATTTCCAAGTCCACGACGCCCCCAGCGTAATCGTATCTTCTTACATAAGATTTCCATTACCGTTTTTATTCCTTCCCCAGGCATAATTATCATACCGGCTAAAAAAACTGCTGTAGGAGGAAGACGTTGTGCTATCATAAGGACATCTTAATCTTAAAGACCAAACACGCCATATGTTTTACAGATGAACACGTCGTTGAATAAAAAGAATGTCCTAGGTAAGCAATAAAAGATACTAAAAAGAATTGCATTATTCTGGATAAGGGACATTTAAAACTTAATATTTGAACTGCTATAAGAAGAGCAGAAAACAGCAAGAAAAAATAAAAGATTAAAATGAATTGCGTGTGACTGGAAAGGCATTTTTCTTTTATCTCACATTTCAGGAAAATTAAATGAATCGATTCAAAATATTTTACTTACGGAAAAATTGTATCTACCCCACTAACGCCATCTTGTATTGCACCACAAGATGGCCGCTGTTTCAGAGAATGAGAGATCTCTGTTGGTGGTCACTTCATTATTATTATTATTATTATTATTATTATTATTATTATAATTATTATTATTTGCTAAGCTATAACCCTAGTTGGAAAAGCAGGATGCTATAAGCCTAGGGGCTCCAACAGGGAAAATAGCCCACTGAGGAAAGGAAACAAGGAAAAATAAGATATTTTACAAACACTAACATTTAAATAAATATTTCCTATATAAACTATAGAAATTTAACAAAACACGAAGAGAAATTAAATAGAATAGCGTGTCCGAGTGTATCCTCGAGCAAGAGAACTCTAACCCAAGGCAGTGGAAGACCATGGTACAGAGGCTATGGCACTACCCAAGACTAGAGAACAATGGTTAGATTTTGGAGTGTCCTCCTAGAAGAGCAGCTTATCATAGCTAAAGAGTCTCTTCTACCCTTACCAAGAAGAAAGTAACCACTGTACAATTACAGCGCAGTACTTAACCCCTTGGGTGAAGAAGACTTGTTTGATTTCTTTTGTTCCGAAAGAGAATTTATGTATTGCGTTTAATCTTTTGAGATGATCTTCTTGCTGGATTCCTTTGAAGAAATCCAGTTAGTGAAAGGACGTCTATTTGGATGTCGTTCTAAGTGGATAATGACTCCTTTATGCAAAGACCTCCAGAATGTTACAGGATTATATTGTACAGCTGTGTCAGACCCCTTCATATGGTCCGGCTCTCCTTTGAAATCCTCATTTAAGATTAAATTTGAGATAAGGTCATGTCTGAGCCTGTTTAATCTCCTCATCTTGGGTCAAATCCTACCTGACAGGGGGATAAAGTTGCTCTCTTCTCTCTCTCTCTCTCTCTCTCTCTCCCTCTCTCTCTCTCTCTCATCTCTCTCTTCTCTCTCTCTCTCTCTCTCTCCACACGATGTCTTCCAAAATGTCAACTGTTTTCTTCATAATTCATATCTCGTAGTTCACTTCATGAGCACAATATACGTTTTAACATTGATTCCCAAATTGCCCACAGATCTGGCAAGAATCAAAGAAGGAATCGCTGAAAGATTACAATAAACTCAACCAATCTAGCTATGAGTTACTTAAATACTCAAAATCTTCAATGATTAGATTTCTTCGAAGTCTTGTTAGCTGTAAAGTTATCATGAAAGGGAAAATTCATTTTTTGAAGATAAACTATATAGATGGAATTACCAAATTAACTAATAACTAAAGAGAGAGAGAGAGAGAGGAGAGAGAGAGAGAGAGAGAGAGAGAGAGAGGACGAGAGAGAGAGAGAGAGAGAGAGAATGTATATATTACATATGTATATATACTGTAAATAGATACTAGGGGAAAAAGAAAAGACAGTCATACAAGATGCGAACATGCACACGGGGATATACATGGACACTAACACACACACACACACACACACACACATATATATATAATATATATATATATATATATATATATATATACAGTATATGTATACATATATATATACATATATATATATAATATATATATATATATACAGTATATATATATATATATATATATATATATATATATATATATATATATATATATACATAATATATATATCCTTTCTAAGTGAGGATACCTTAACTTGGCAAAAGGGTTTGTGTATCGGCCTGATTAGCAAAGGTGTACTATATTATAGTCAGGACCACACATAAAATCCCAGACAAGAATTGACATGTCTGAGGCTTTTATCCTGTAGTGGACTAGAAACGGATGCATTTGTTTATATATATTATATATATATATATATTATATATATATATATATATATATTATATATATATATATATATATATATATGGGTGCTACTATAGCGTGAGGTCTACCACTCTATAGCGTGAGATCTACCTCCCGTTAGTACTATAGATTGAGGTCTACTGCTGAATTATTCGTCCTTCATAGATTAAAGCGCATTTCAAACATTTGTTTAAGCAATAAACATTTAATTTAAACATTAGGGGCAATAGGGAGTGGAGAATAATTGTGTACTTCCAGAAATCAGATAATTTTGTTTTCTTTTTCTGAAAGATATGAAATACGAATTAGTCAGATATGCGAAAAATCAAATAATATAGCTAGAGTCTCAAAGTCAGATAGATATTTATTATTAACTTTTAAGTTTATTTATTAAATATACTGATATTATAATAGGGTTGCCAGAGAACCCTTAGTGTTCACATTTCTTTGTACTGCAGTTCTCCATATGAGACATAGTTCTCTTCAGGTTTATTTAAATGTTTTTTCTCTAAAATTCATGCTCTTCATTTTTCTTATTAAATATTGTGAGAATAACTTACATTCATGCTCTTAATTTTTCTTTATTTAAAGGTTATGGGAATATTCAATGGTATTATAATTATAAGGTTGTGAGCGATTGTTTTAGCTTCTTAATGAAATAGAAGTATTGAAGAATTGGTTGAATGTTGTGATATTCAGCATTTCTGAACTGTCATTGAAAGGAACTGTTTATTAATTTAATTGTATTTTAATGCATTTGATACTAGAAATGTATTTAAAGGCGTGTTTCCTCAGCATTTACATTTTAGAATTATAAAGTAGACATGTTAACATCACTGTTCTAACAAATATTGTATAAAACTAATTGAAAAATAGGTGAATATAAAACTATTTGGTATTTCAGAAGGTAGGTAATATCCGATACTATAGCATACAGTCCATGAATTATTTTTTATTGAAATGTAAATACAGTATTTATTGTTAACGTTGCTTTTAAAGTGATCATGGAGGTGTAAAGGTATGAAAAAGCAGATGTCAGTATGTAACACAGGCTTTGGTTTACATTTTATATCGACAACCAGCAGGAGGTGGAGTAATATTGTTTGTTAAAATGTATTTAGGAGCTCCATTTGCTTCCTTTTATATGGTAGGGTCACGTGGACAGGTCACGTTTTTTTATGGTTAGGTGCGGGGCTCTGGGACGCTGGTCACGCGGTAGACTTCACACTCCACCTGGATAGGCGACGTATGGCGGTAGACCTCACACTATAGTAGCACCTATATATATGTGTGTGGTGTGTGTGTGTGTGTGTGTGTGTTTGTGTATGTATGTAAATTTAATCTTACCCAATAACTTCATGAATTTCTAATCTAATTTTTCTTCTGATCGTGGAAGATAAAGATACATTAACTTAAAAATGTTGAGTAAAATATTGGGAAAACATATTCAGATGAGAATAATATTGTTTTATGAGATGGAAAATATATACGTAAAAGAGATTTCTTCTCTAGCTACACGAAAATAGTATTGTAATGACTGAATGAATAAATCAATAAAATTTTCTATCTAATTTACATATTGTACAAAAAAAATTAGTAACTTCATGTCTTACAATTCAATAACAACATAAAAATACACTTATTTGCATAATTTGGATATTGTTATACCAGTTTCATATTTTAGATTTAATTATTAAACTATATTATTAATGTTTTTAACTGTATACTTAGTTGTTATCTGAATTATAAGTAGGACGGACGTCTATATACCCTAAAAAAATCTCCCATGCACCAATGACAAAAAAATACAAGGTTAATTAACCCATTCATGTATAATCTTGGAAAGGAAATAGTTTGAACCAAGACCTCTTTCCAGGTTCTTCCCTAATTAGAAGTAATTTCATGGTGAAGTAACTGAATTGAGATCAAAGACTTCTCTCCCCTGCTAACGTCGTAAGACCATCAAAGGTAGATGGTATCCTTAGCTCACCTCTCGAGAGATGCGAGTTTCCAGGATACCGAAAAAGGAAGGATGCAGATAGGCAAAACCTTGATTGAAGTTAGAATGGCTGAGGAATGGCGAGAGATTATTATTATTATTATTAGTAGTATTACTAGCCAAGCTACCATCCAAGTTGGAAAATCAGGATGCTATAAGCCAAAGTGCCCCAACAAGGAAAAATAGCACAGTAAGGAAAGAAAATAAATAAATAAATAAACTACAAGAGAGGTAATGAATATTAATATAGAAATTTTCAAGAACAGTAACAATATTAAAATAGACCTCTCATGTATGAACTATTAAAACTTCAAAAGCGAGAGGAAGAGAAAGAAAATAGAATAGTGCGGCCGATCGTACCCTCAAACAAGAAAACTCTAGCCCAAGATAGTGGAAGACCATGGTACGAAAGATATGGTATTAACCGAGACCAGAAAACCATGGTTTGATTTTGGAGTGTCTTCCTAGAAAAGCTGTAAAGAATAAAATGTGAGCTATGAATATCAGAATTAGAAAGTAATCAACATTGGGCATTTTAACACGTACACTGTTGTTTTGCCCAGGTTCTCTCTCAGACAGAACCCCAAGACTGCTTCAACTGCTGCCTTGCACTTCCACCCCAAAGGCTGGCAGGGCACCGTACCGCCAAGGAAAAACCTAAAGAGACACATGCCTTACCTACTACTAAGGAAGAGCCTAAAGAACTACCTGCGTCACCTGCCACTCCAACTGCCGCTGCCTCTCCAACACCCAACTCTCAGCAGCCCCTGCAACACCTACCTACTCCCTAGCAATAGCAGGACCCTCCGTCTGCTGTGACACCATCGGCTAACATCCCAACCAAGGCTTCTTCTCCTGCTGCCACTCCACAGCCCACCACTCCAGAGCCTG
>NC_090736.1:45591810-45596108 GCF_036898095.1 Palaemon carinicauda | reverse complement strand
TTAAAGGCTGGCTATTTATTTAGAAATATTATCAGGCCATTTAAAAGTTTAATAAACCGATTTTATAGACATGTATACCAACTCGAGATGGACAAATAAAGTGTACCATCATAATTATCATCATCATCTCCTCTTACGCCTATTGACGCAAAGTTCCTCGGTTAGATTTCGCCACTCGTCTCTATCTTGAGCTTTTAAATCAAAATGTCTCCATTCATCATCTCCCACTTCACGCTTCTTAGTCCTCAACTATGTAGGCCTGGGTCTTCCAAATCTTTTAGTGCCTTGTGGAGCCCAGTTGAAAGTTTGGTGAATTTATCTCTCTTGGGGAGTGCGAAGAGCGTGCCCACAACCTCTCCATCTACCCCTCACCATGATATCATCCACATATGGCACTCGAGTAATCTCTCTTAGTTTCATTTCTAATCCTGTCCTGCCACCTAACTCCCAATATTCTTTTGATGGCTTTTTTCTCAAATATACTAAATCTGTTGGATATAGTTTCATTGTCATACCATGACTCATGTCCTTACAGTAACATCGATCTCAATAAACTGATGTATAGCCTGATTTTGATACGTAATTTCCGGCGATTTAATATACAAATTTTACGTGTATCAAGCTACAATGCAAAGAAATAATAATATATTAAGTTTTATTTTGAATTTAAAAACCATATATTACGAGAAATATCCATAACTACTATACTAAGTCTTCAGGTGCATTTTCGATGTGTAAGGCAATTATGCAGGCGTCAGTAACTCATTGAAATGCATTTTGTAATCCATAGGAACGGTGATATTTGCATATCCATTACATATAAAGGAAGTTTTCAAAGTTTTGAAATATCAAAATACCAATTATTTTCTAACATTCATGAGAAACTAAAGCTAAAACTCGTTTGCATTTCAAGGAGTCGTTATTTTTCAAATGAAGATTATATATTATATAACCTTCTAGCTGCTTGTGAATGCACACACACACACACACACACACACACACACACATATATATATATATATATATATATATATATATATATATATATATATATATATATGTGTTTATATATATATATATTTATATATATATATATATATATATATATATATATATATATATATATATATATATATTTATCTATATATATATATATATATATATATATATATATATATATATATATATATATAAATATATATATATATATATATATATATATATATATATATATGTATATATACAGTATATATATGTATATGCGTATGTTTGTGTATATGTGAATCAATGATCCATTGTGAAGAAGCCGACTGCGCTAAAACATTACTTACTGAATATTCAGTATAAGCTCCCATACTTGTGCTAGGATCCTGAAAGTTTTGAAAACCCTGAGAGTGGACCAGTTTGGCCAGACGAAATTCCACCTACTCTAAGACGCTAAATCTTAGTAAAACAGAGCCAAGATCAGATAAGGATGGTGGACTTACGCCACGATGGAAAATCTATAGAAAGAAGCTATATCATCTCAGATTGATAGGTTTTTGCTGGGTCACTGATTAATCAGTGTTTTTAGCCTTTTGCAAGCAATGTAAGAGAGAGAGAGAGAGAGAGAGAGAGAGAGAGAGGAGAGGAGAGAGAGAGAGAGGAGAGAGAGAGAGAGAGAGAGAGAGAGAGAGAGAGAGAGCGTGTGGTGGCGTGTGTGCATGCGTGCGTGCGCAGATTGCTCTGACCTTGTGTCCGGGCGGGGCCTATTAGACTGCAAGTCATAGCCCCAATGGGGGTCTTCCTGGTCTCGGCCCAATGAGAGTTTTCTTTATATTAAGAGAATTGCTCAGCCAAGAGCAATCTTAAATTTCATAGTTACTAGAGAATCAGCTCGCCCAAGTGCACACACAACCTCTAAAGGCACTCACAATCGAGATACAGTTGCTCAGCCCCGAGAGCATAACCGTAATAAGGGAAGTACAGCTGCTCAGCCGCAAGAGCATGACCGCTAGGAGGACAAGAAAACCAGGCTCATACTGGAACCAAAATGAAAAACTTTAGAGGTAAAGAAAGTATTGATAGCAGCAAGTCTCAGTGAGTAGGAGAGACTGGGAGAGGTGAGAAAGATCTTTAGTAATAGAAAAAAGGAGCAGTTCAAAGCATAGTTGCTTATCCCTGCTCATGGGGGCGGGGGTGTTACTAGGGGAGAGAAGAGGGATTGAATTATGTTGGAGGGAGTCTGAACAAGGGAGCAGATTTAAGCTACAAGCTGAAGGATCAAGGGGATCAGCTTCTCAAGGGGCAAGGACTCCACTTGGGAGATGATGGTGGAGGCTGAAGGGGGAGGAGGAATCTGGCTAGGATTAGGAATAGTAATGGTGACTGGGGTAGGATCGGTGACAGGTGCAAGGGGAGTGGCAGGGGTAGAAGTGTCTTGGTCAGGATTGGTGATTGGACGAAGAGGAGGTCTGGAACGTGGAGCCATTTGGGGCTTTGGTGGCTGCTGAGGTGCTGCCGCAGTAGAGGTAGGTGAGGTTGTCTGTGGTGCTGCTAATCTCTTGAGTAGCTCTGGATGCCTCCTGTTCCAGACATGGCGAGATCCAGCACAGTTGGGGGTACTTTGCATGGGTCTCCAACCCATTCTTTTGTGCACCTATGTATATTTGAGTTGCGTGAAAGTGACTGCAGATTCCACAGACCATCGGGTTTCTGCAGTCCTTGTGATGGCCGAATTGCTAACAGTTGAAGCAACATAGTAGGTCGCTCTCAAAGTCCTTTATGGGGAAGGTTCCCCCTAGTCCAAGGTCCAGTGATTGTGGTATTTGTCCAATGAAGGTGACGATGACTCTCCTAGTGGGCTGTTTGTGGCTGCCCAGGCGACGTTCAGCATTGGCAACGTTGTTGAGGTCCGTGATGAAAGACAGTGGCATGTTGGTGGGGAAGTTGTAGACAGCTGTCTCACTCAATTTCCTTGCTGGATTAATATAGACCAGGGAGCTGTCCCTCTGAAGAAGGCTGGGGCGGTCCTGGGTCTTTGGTGTATTAATCATATCACCCATGAGACTGGCATCAATGACCTTAGATGACCGGATGCCAGATAACTCATAATCAATTAATCAGTCACCCTTGAGATTGGTTCTGGCAGTCATCTTGATTCCTGAGTTGGCCGCTTCAATAGCAGCTACTTCTGCATAGGAAGGTGCTCCTTCGACAGCTGGCATTTTTAAATCTTGGCAGCTGCTTAGAATTCGTTGCAGAAGAACGTGGCACTGGAGCTGGCTCTACAGGGGTGAGAGAGGCAGTGCGCCTGGTTCAGTTACAATCTAGGAGATATGAATCTGCCAGCTCAGGTGCCTGAGTGTCATCGGAGGTTTTGAGTTCTATGGCTGAAGCCTCCTCCTCGGTTCTGGAGTAGTTGGCAGTGGAGTGGCAGCAGGAGAAGAAGCCTTGGTTGGGATGTTAACCGGTGGTGTCACAGCAGACGGAAGGTCAAGAATTCTCTTGGTCCTACTATTGCTTGGGAGTAGGTAGGTGTTGCAGGGGGCTGCTGAGAGTTGGGCCTAGGGGAGGCAGCGGCAATTGGAGTGACAGGTGACACATGTGGCTCTTTAAGCCTTTTCTTCGTGTCAGGTGACGCAGGAGGCTCCTTAGGTTTTTTTTCTTGGTGCCAGGCCGCCCTGCCTTCCTTGAGGTAGCAGTGCAAGGCAGCAGTTGAAGCAGTCTTGTGGTTCTGTCTAAGAGAGAACCTAGGCAAAACAACAGTGTCCGTGTAAAATGTCTAATATTGATTACTTTCTAATTCTGTGATATTCATAGATCGCATTTTATTCTTTACAGCTCTTTTAGACACTCCAAAATCAAACCATTGTTCTATAGCCTCGGGTAATGCCATATCCTCTGTACCATTGTCTTCCATTATCTTGGGCTAGGGTTCTCTTGCTTGAGCGTATAATCGGGGCCATTAATCTATCTTCTCTCTCGCTTGATTTTTTTTTTTCAAGTTTTAATAATTTATATATGAGAGATCTATTTCAATGTTGTCACTGTTCTTGAAAAAATTTTATACAAAGTGCTCATTACTTCTTTTGTAGTTTATTTATTTCTTTATTTCCAATCGTTACTGGGGTATTTTTCTTTGTTGGAGCCCTTGGGCTTATAGCATCCTGCTTTTCACACTTGGGTTGTAGCTTAGCTAGTAATACTAATAACGATAATAATAATCTCTCGCCACTCCTCAGCCATTCTAACTTCAATCAAGGTTTTGCTTATCTACATCCTTCCTTTCTCGGTATCCTGAGAAATTCGCATCCCTC
>NC_090736.1:45576810-45589310 GCF_036898095.1 Palaemon carinicauda | reverse complement strand
TCTTCCTCTTGTTTTGTTAAATTTTTTATAGTATATATAGGAAATATTTATTTTAATGCCATTAATGTTCTTAAAATATTTTCCCTGTTGGAGCCCCTGGGCTTATAGCTTCCTGCTTTTCCATCTAGAGTTGTAGCTTAGCAAGTAATAATGATAATAATAATAAAGTGCCCACCAACAGAGGTCTCTCATTCTTTGAAAAGACGGCCATATTGTGGTGCAATACAAGATGGAGTTAGTGGGTAGATACAATTTTTCCGGAAGTCATATATTTTGAATCAATTCATTAAATTTTCCTGAAATGTGAGATTAAAGAAAATTGCCTTTTCAGTCACACGCAATTCATTTTAATCTTTATTTTTTCTTGCTGTTTTCTGCTCTTCTTCTAGCAGTTCAAATAGTAAGTCTTAAATATCCCTTATCCATAATAATGTAATTCCTTCTAGTATCTTTTATTGCTTACCTGGGATATTCTTTTTATTCAACAACGTGTTCATCTGGCGTGTTTGGTCTTTAAGATTATGTCCTTATGACAGCACAACGTCCTGCTCCTAGAATAGTTTTTTAGCCGGTATAGTAACTATGCCTGGGCAATGAATAAAAACGGTAATTGACATCTTATGTAGGATGATAAGATTACGCTGGGGCGTCGTGGACTTGGAAATGGGTGGTGTACATCATGGTGGGTGCAAGGACATGGATTTCTTGAATGAATGGGCGTCCTCTTATGAGTGTGGAGGGTAGAGAGAGTATCTCCTCTTCAGTGAAAAAAAACTGTCTTCTTTCGTGACAATTTTCTCCAATGAAATCAATATATAATATTATTATTATTATTATTATTATTATTATTATTATTATTATTATTATTATTATTATTATTATTATTATTATTATTATTATTATTATTATTATTATTTTTATTATTATTATTATTATTATTATTATTATTATTACTTGCTAAACTAAAACCCTAGTTGGAAAAGCTGCATGTAATAAGCCCGAGGGAAAATAACCCAGTAAGGAAATTAAATGAGGAAGTAAATAAACTATGAAGGCTATAAGTAGTAATTAATAACAATATAAAATATCTTAAGATCAATAACAACGTTAAAATAGATCTCCCGTATATAAACAATGAAAAGAGAATAGCAAGAAAACTCTAATCCAAGACAGTGGAAGGTTATGGTACAGAGGCTATTTTCAATATTAGTAAATAAAGGAAAATTATTAGCAAATATATAAAATCATATGACTATAAATCTATAGTCGATTTCAGCCGGGGTATGTGTTTAGTATCTCTTGATCGATGTGTAGTCCTCTTATATAAGAGCGAGAACATCTTTCTTCCTGACACTTTAATCAGTATACAACGTTACATCTCTTCCAGGCATTTGGGTAATGGGTGAAAACAAGGTTTATTTTTAAGAAGAAATTTCTTTTTCTTCTTCTATTAACGTACATTTTTCCAATTTTTATGGGGTAAGGACGGTTACCTTCTTTCTGAAGGACTTTGCTTTAGCTCTTGGGGTAGACCGTAGTCTCGATCGGCTGCCCTGCCTGACATCGCTGGAACTGTACCACACTCGTACATTGAAACAGTATTTCTTAATTTTTGTATATTGTCGTTATCGCTCTCGTCTCGCACTGATAACTTGTTCATTTCTGTATTTTCCTTTATCATTGTGTTTGAATATTTGTGCCGTTCTTGACTGGAATGGGTTGTATAAATACTCAAGCTCCGACCAAATAAAGTTCAGTTGCATTCACGAGAGGCTTTCAGTTATAACCTAACAGCTCGCTGGCACAGAACCATGCTATGCAATTACTTATGTAATAGATTACAAGGACCATGTTGCCATTTGGAGTGATGCTCCGAAGGAGGAGCTATGCCACTAAATCTACTTGCAAAAAGCAATGTTAATAATTAAAGCCTAATATCGATTCCGTATTAGTTTGTTGATGTGATGAACACCATCTACATTATTTGAGGATACCGTATATGCATCTGTCTTAGTAACAAATTTACTGTAATTAGTAACTTCATCTGATATACGACTGTTACAGAAAATACGTTGAAGAGATTTAGCTGCCGCTTGTAGCGGAAAAGGATGAATACTCCGATTAATGGAGTCTCTCTCTCTCTCTCTCTCTCTCTCTCTCTCTCTCTCTCTCTCTCTCTCTCTCTCTCTCTCATACACACGCACACGCATATATATATATATATATATATATATATATATATATATATATATATATATACATATATATATATATATATATATATATATATATATATATATATATATATATATATGTATATATATATATATATATATATATATATATATATATATATATATATATATACAGTGTTTATATATATATATATATATATATATATATATATATATATATATATATATATATATATATATACAGTGTTTATATATATATATGTATATATATATATATATATATATATATATATATATATATATATATATATATACATACATACATACATACATACATACATACATACAAATGCATAATTGGTATGACGAAGATTTTACATCCACTACCAGTTTTGATTAAACCTCTAGATTCCACGCGTCAGAATAGCGACTTCGAGGTAAAAATTATTTTTGAAGTAACGAACCCCATTACGTTACCCATCCGGTTCCCCGAAGGCTTGCCCGAAGGGAACTTAATCTTCAAGAATATGTTATTTCATTAAGAGAGGTCGCAAAAGATATTTGTCTCAGGCCCCCTTGCAGGTGAGAGTTGAATCTAAGATACTAATTCAATTCTAGAAATTTTCGAGTCTAGGTGGGAAGTGGAAGGACT
Source organism: Palaemon carinicauda (assembly GCF_036898095.1). Classification (NCBI taxonomy): domain Eukaryota; kingdom Metazoa; phylum Arthropoda; class Malacostraca; order Decapoda; family Palaemonidae; genus Palaemon; species Palaemon carinicauda. Next base: position 45,586,463 of record NC_090736.1, on the reverse strand, counting down.
CGGTAGAATTACGATATTATTCATATGCTGCAGATTAGGGCCAGTTAGATATCATAAGTTCTGAGAGAGGATAAATTTTTATTTACCGCAATACTGTAGAAATAATTATAGGAAATAGCATTAGTTTGTCTGACAACAAACACATAACAGATGTTTTTACAAAATGTTTGTTTTGTAATTGGAAAAATCTAACTGCTCACATCTGATTGTTCTTAGTTGTCCCTGCAGTTGGAGAAGCCTGATACGGTTCAAAAAATAAAAGGCAGTTATTTACGAGTATCAAGTGATTATTTATTAGTATCAAGTGATAAGCTGATCGCGGGAGATCTGTGGTTATACAATTGATTTATAAATGACTGCTCGTGATACATAAAAAAAAAAAAAAAAGGTATATGCATTTTAAACCTCCAAGGTAATATTAAAACTATTTTTGTGTCTAAAAAATTGCTTAAGAATTGACAAGAATCAAGGATCAATATATCCACTGAATTTTTTTCTTGGATGGAAAAATAGAATTTATTTTAAACGGTGGTTTAAATCATAATCGCCATTGTTAATCCTGTGCGAAGTGGTTGTTAGTTTATATCAAGCAGTTCCGAGCAAGAATGTCACAAAAATCCAAACAAACTAATACATGCAAAGGCAAGCTTAAACAAGTTCTGTTATTAGTGCGGAGAAGAGCAAGAGATAAAAAAATGCCTATAACATTACAGTATACAAGCGTATATGAAACACTTGCGGTGCAATGCAAACTTCCAAAATTACCCAAAAATTTTCCCAATTTCTCCAGTGAAATCCATTTATTCAAATATAATGTACTATTTTCTCTATTGGCAAAGAAATGAAATTCATCGGCAGAATGGACTATTTTACAATCATTTCCGTAAACAGAAAATCCTTGGTCAATAAATTTATAGCATCCCTCTTTTTATAGTTACCCAAAGTATAATTTCATGTTTTGCTAATTCCTTCTTTATAAGAAAAAAAATACTATTAAAAACAATTTGAGATTGGACATGACAAAATCTTTTGCAGATTTCAAACATAAATCTAGAGCATCAATTTGATTTGATAACTATTAATGCACCCTTACATCTTTGACCATTTATATCTGAGTTTAGAGAGGCCTGGGCCATAAGACAGGTCAAATTTAACAAGAATTCAAAAATCTAATAGAGGTAAAATTTAAGCAGAATTTAGGACCCTGGGAGAAATAGAATTTAACAAGAATTCAGGACCCTAAGAGAAGTAAAAAAATAACAATAATTCATGGCCCTGAGAGTTCAAATTTAACAGTAATTCATGACTCTTAGAGAGGTAAAATTTAACAATAATTCATGACCCTGAGAGGTCAAATTTAACAATAGTTTATGAATGTGAGAGAGGTCAAATTTAACAATAATTCATCACCCTGTGAGGTCGAATTTACCAATAATTTATGAGTCTGAGAGAGGTCAAATTGAACAGTAATTCATGACCCTAAGAGGTAAAAATTAACAATAATTCATGACCCTGAGAGAGATCAAATTTAACAATAATGCATAACCTTAAGAGAGGTCAAAATTAACAATAATTCATGACCCTGAGAGAGATCAAATTTAACAATAATTCATAACGTTAAAAGAGGTAAAATTTAACAAGAATTCATGACCCTGTGAGAGGTCAAATTTAACGGGAATCTATATGTCATATGCAACGACTAGTTTCGCTGTCGAATGGCTGTATTTATAGGGGATTTATAAGATTTACTGGGTAACGGCGCCTCGCTGCAAATGAAATGATAAGGAGTTGATCCGTGTTAATCTGGGTTAATCTATATCAATTTGAGAGGAAGTGTTACAACAAAGACTTCATCTGTATCCATGGGTTTTATTCCTTCTTTGGAATTCGTTTGTAAATCAAATGATTTTTCTAATGATGGATGCAATATATTGCAAGAGGTTAATGTTTTGATATTTGTACCCCTAAAATATTTGATGTTTAAATTTATTGGACACTATATAATGTTATGGAGAAAATAGCTGAACAGGTAAATTTGTATTCCCTAATTTTGTGGTGAGTATGTGTGTCTATGTGTGTATGAGAGAGGGAGAGAGAGAGAGAGAGATTTGGCGTCAGAAAAATAATTGGAATATTCCCCACAGCCGTCACGGCATCAGATTGTTTCGACGTCACCGTCTTTGACCGGAGACAACCCCCCCCCCCCAACACCCCCCACCCCCAACCCACCCTCAAACACCCCCCCCCCCAGATAAAACGAGGAAAACCTTGAAAACACCCAACCTTCAATATGACTTTTTATCAATTAAGGAAATTAAGGATCGTATTGAAACACAAATAGAACAATATAGATTAAAATCTTAAATTAGAAATATTGTATTTCAAAATAAATTAAAAACTCAGTAAAGGAAATTTCGGATATTTCTTCATTTCGCAATTAGGACCAAAACCCTTCAGATATTCAATAAGGTCTAATGATTCAACTTCTATTATGACTTTTTTTATTCGGTCTTCAGTACTCTCTCTCTCTCTCTCTCTCTCTCTCTCTCTCTCTCTCTCTCTCTCTCTCTCTCTTTATATATATATATATATATATATATATATATATATATATATATATATATATATATATATATATATACATATATATATATATATATATATATATATATATATATATATATATATATATATATATATATATATATATATATATATATATATATATATATATATATATATATATATATATATATATATATATATATATATATATATATATATATGTATATATTTATATATATATATATATATATATATATATATATATATATATATATATGTATATATATATATATATATATATATATATATATATATATATATATATATATATATATATATATATATATATATATATTTGGGCTCAAGCCATGTCGTCCTGATGGAAGTTGCTTTAGGGTAGCTTCCTAGGGTATATTACAACTACGGCGATATTCCCAGAGAATTTACCCTAAGGTACCCAGAATTCTAACTCCTGGAGCGAATATCCCTCATGAAAGGGATATCGCGACATATCAGAGGACGTATTCTTGACACGCCACATGGCAATCTGCACCCCAAACAGAGATTACGTATCGAGGGGTTAATTGGCAAGAAACGAAAACGGGAAAGAAAAAGGGGGAGCCGCTCCCAAGGCTCCCTATTCTCCAGTTTCGTAAGCGTGCCTGGCGCCAATCCTGGCGCCATCTGCATTCCTTTTTGCATAGCTTAACAACTCGGTGTTTTTTCCTGTGTTTCTCGCAAATCTTGGATTTATTCAGTTTTTCATGGCTTCTACAACTTCGTCGGCCTCTGATAAGTTGAGTACCATTTCTTTTATGTATAAATGTAGGCTCTTGGTAAATTTTTATGTGATTAATAGTATTAATCTTTGTTACAAGAGCCGTTGCCTACCGGAGGCGTCATGGACGCTGTCGCTCGCTATGTATGAGTTTTAGTTAGCCAGAGCGACATTCCCGGTTGTTTTGCTTTAATAAATTTTAGCTATTTAGTGTTACATAGGAATTCCTTTCGTGCTTTAGTATTATTTTGGCGAAGTATTTGCCAACTCTGGCCTACGCTAGGACATGTAGCCTAGTCGTTTGGTCCTAGTACTTCATGCATGATTTTGGTTTTTCCGAGTGTATTAAAATTCTATTGAAGCTTTAGGCTGTTTTTTATACATTTAAGATTATGTTGAATATTTCCAAGATAGTATACGAGTGAGTTTCGGTGATTTAGGTAATCGATTCTCTTGGTGCCTAGGCTAAGTTGCTTATGGAGCCTTAGTATACTTTCTCATTCTCCCCGGTTGCTTTCTTTTCTTCGGAGAAGGTATGCAATCCCTTTCCCTCTGTTTAAGCCTTGGGCTTATCCCTAAGTGGTTTATCTGAATTAACTTTCGATAAAACTATACTGGGGTGTTACTGTACCTTCCTGTTCCAGTAAGTCTGGTTTCAGAGATGGACAGAACAACAGAGTTTTTAGTCTGAGTCCGTGTTTGTCTGGCTTGGGGTAGAGTCTCCCTCGCTGGCCTGACACAGACATAGGAGGCTTAGCCTCCTTAGGTCACTACCGAAGGTTTCTGTACGAGATGATTCCTTCTTTTGTGATCTAGCAGACTAGTCCTTGTTGCTGTTCTCGGGGGAGGATAAGATTCTTTCCCTGGGAGTAGCAACACCTTCCTTGCTTTAGTTCTTTGGGAGCTGGCAAGTATTGCTGGCCTCCCTCCTTGGATCTCCCTTAGGATAAGATGAGTTTTCTTGGCTGAGGGTGATCCTTCACTAAAGCAAGGTTGCTAGGACCCTCTTTTGTCCCTTCCCCCTCTATCTCCGTAATGGCCTAGCCATTACAGTACTGTACGTCATTCTACATCTGGACCTAGGATAGGTTAGGATGTGGAATTGACTCAGTCCCTTGCCGGCCGGCAAGGGTCTTCTGCTTTGAGTGCTGCCCGGACCTCCCTTGGTCCCTCATCCATGCCTGCCTGTAGAGCCAGACGGCATTGGTGAGGAAGCCTGAATTAGATTCTCCCCTTCCTTATATGCACTCTTTCGGATTGCCGGGCTTGGAGGTAGTTTACGCTCTTATCCCGGCTCTTATCCCGGCTGCCGGCCTCATAGGCCGGCAGCCGGGCAGTCGTAGTCCTCTGGTTCTTTTGCTGCCGGCCGGCATCGGTTGTTTACCTTTGCCGGCCGGCTAATGTCAGCCCTTGTCTGCCGGTCGCTATGAGCAGTGGCCGGCAGCCGGGTACTACCTTGTGTAGTTGCCGGCCGGCAGTCATTGCCGGCCGACATTGGCTGTTGCCGGCCGGCACATGCATTTGAACCAGAGTTCTGCCCCCTTATAGCTGTTAAGTAGTATACTTTAAAGCTAGTTATGGTGTGTGCCGGCCGGCACATAACCTTCTATACTGTACCAGTATTCTTCAGTATAACATATACTCTAAGAAGAAAACTATAGTATAAGTTTGGGTACAGCACTGTGTGTTCTAACACTTTTGTGTTGTCTTGCACAGCCCTTTGCTCTTGCCTTACAGATAAGAAAGTGAGTTCTTTCTTGTCTATTATCCAGGATTTTAAAATCATTGCTTAAGTGTGAGCTACACCTGTTTCCTCTGGAAACTTTTCATTGGTTATTCTAGAAGAGATTAAGCATACGACTTTATTATCTGGAAGGCTGCAACAATTGGTTGTGAAGGAAACACAAATGTGTGTCTTTCCTTTCTGAATTGTTATGCTAAACTGTGCATATCCAGTGATACGTAGTTCACTTGATACTCATGGAAATTTCTTCTCTTCACAGGAGGACCCTCCGAAGTGCGGAAGTGTTTTCTGCAACGTCCGCAGTAAGAACCTCTGCGGACATGAGTTTTGTAGGAGGCACGCAGTATGCGCTGTCTCCAAGGGTGATCTCCAGTATTGGGACCCTCAGGTATGTACTGTGTGCACTAACCTGATTACTGAGGCCTTTGATTCCCCTAGGACGGCGGAATCAAGGGATATAGCAAGGGAGAAGCTTCGTACCTGGGTAAGGGGCTTCCAGAAGAACACCTCTGGACCTTATCTTCCAAGTGAGAAGATGAGGGCGTATCTTTTCCCTAAGGCATCAGCTGATGCAGTGATTCCCCAGCCTCAAGAGGAGATCCCCCAAGTTCAGGTCCAGGTGGATGCTGAAGTCGCGGTCGCTTTGCAGGACATCCAGTTGGATGACAAGATGTCTGATGTGGACGAACGTCTGGAGGAAGACCTCCTGGCAGGAGGCCAGGATGAAGCTCAAGCCCCAGACATTGTAGAGGAAGAGGCCGACGAGGTGTCGGCTACTCCGGTTCAGATCCCGGAGCCTATTCCCTCAACATCGTCCGTTCTCCCAGTAGAGCTGGGACAGGCCCTCTCCTCCATTGTTGGAATGATCCAACAAATGCAGAAGGAGAATCAGGAGAAGGCGGCTGCAATGGAACTGCGGATGCAGAGCTTTGCAGCATCACATGGGCCCCAGAAAAGGCTCAATGTGAAAGACCTTCCCTTGTGCTCAGATGTTAACCCATGGAGGTATGCTGAGCACATGCCGATGACGACTGGAAAGATCGTCATCTCGGATAAGTTGGGTTCAGTTCCCCTAGAGGAGGTGGAATTCTGGCCAAGCAAGGGGTCATATCCGGACTGTTATGTCCGGCTGAGGAAGGAACCAGCTTCAAAGGAGGAGACAGAGCCGAAGGAGGTCATAGTGATGGACCATGCTAAGGCTCAAGCTTTGCTTTCATCCTCGATGAAAGAGAGGGGCTTCTCGAACTCAAAGGTAGCTGCATTGAGTAAGAAGCTCCCTTCCTTTGTGTCCTCTCCTGCTAGAGCCTTCCCCTTTTTACAGAATGGGTTTGCGGCTGTACTAAAGGCAGTCGAGGCCGACAAGCCTTGACCCTCCCTGGAGGAGTGTAAACCCTTGTCGCTGGCCCTGCCTATGGACCACAAAGACTGGAAGGACGTCCATCTTACGTTCTCAGTTGGGAAGTTGGAGGCTGATATTGCCGGACGTCAGTTCATCGAGGACCTCCCTAAGCTGTCTGACTTTCTTTTGCGGAGAGAGCTCGAGACAAAAGAAAGACTGGCTGCCTCAATGTCTCTTCAGACTACTCTTGAGACGATGGCAAGTGACCCCTAGGTCCATGAAATGTTCATGGTAGTGGCCAAGACTCATCTGGCCACAGTGACGAAGGATCTTTATAGCTTCGTCAGGGCGAGGAGAGCTTGTAGGGAGTTCATGTTCACCTCGGCTACGGTGAGGCACAAGCCATGGAAACTAATCTCCTCCAACATTTGGGGCAAAGACCTTTTCCCTACCGAATTGGTCAAAGAAGTTGTTGATAAGGACGCCTCGGAGAATAGAAACCTTCTCCTGGGTACCCCAGGCTGTGTCGACACAGTCCACGGCATTCACCCCAACGTTCGAAGGGCAGTCTACTTCCTTTCGAGCAAAGCCTAGAGGAGCTGCCAGAGGCTCGTCTAGGCGCCCCTCAAGGGGAAGGGGATTCAGGGGTGGTCACGGTCAGAGAGGCAAGACCTCAGGACGGCAGTCCAAGTGAGATGATGCCGGTAGGAGGGAGACTTCAGAGTTTTCGGGATCGGTGGACCTTCGATCTCTGGGCCCACAGCCTACACAAGAATGGACTGGGCTGGAGCTGGTACAGCACTCCACCCCCGTGCCCTCGGTTTTTCCAACACTCCACCCCCGTTCTGGAGGAGTATGTTCAAGAACTGTTGGAGAAAAAAGTGATCCGAAGGGTGAAGTCCATCAAATTCCAAGGGAGGCTGTTTTGTGTTCCCAAGAAAGACTCGGAAAAGCTCAGAGTTATTCTGGACTTGTCGCCACTCAACAAGTTCATAGTGAATTGCAAATTCAAGATGCTAACACTGCAACACATAAGGACCTTACTGCCCAAGAGGGCATATTCCGTCTCTATAGACTTGTCAGAAGCTTATTGGCACGTTCCAATCAACCGTCGACTCTCCCCCTACCTAGGGTTCAGGCTACAACGAAGACTATACGCCTTCAGAGCCATGCCATTCAGGCTAAATATAGCCCCAAGGATTTTCACGAAGCTTGCGAGCGTAGCTCTCAAACAATTACGCCTAAAGGGAATTCAGGTAGTAGCCTACCTGGACGACTGGCTGGTGTGGGCAGCATCCGAGACAGAATGCTTGCAAGCTTCCAGTCAAGTGATCCAGTTCCTAGAGTATCTAGGCTTCAAGATCAACAGAAAAAAGTCTCGACTTTCTCCATCTCAAAAGTTCCAGTGGCTGGGAATCCACTGGGACCTAATGTCACACCGTTTCTCCATCCCGGTGAAGAAAAGGAAGGAGATAGCGGGTTCTGTCAAGAGACTTCTAGATTCCGAAAGGATATCAAGACGCGAACAGGAGAGGGTACTGGGCTCTCTCCAGTTTGCTTCGGTGACAGACCCAGTGCTAAGAGCACAGCTAAAGGATGCAACCGGAGTTTGGAGAAGTTATGCATCAAACGCGCGAAGAGATCTGAGAAGACCAGTTCCGCTTCGGCTACGTACTCTTCTCAGGCCTTGGTCCCAAGCCAGACATCTAAAGAAGTCAGGTTCTTCTTCAGCCACCTCCCCCGTCGGTGACGATTCACTCAGACGCCTCGAAGGAGGGATTGGGAGGTCACTCTCATCGGAAAAAAGTCCAGGGGACTTGGTCCAAGCTATTCAAGACCTTTTTCATAAACTTTCTAGAAGCTATGGCAGTGCTCCTTACCTTAAAGAAAGTCTCCCCGCGTCACTCGATGCACATAAGGTTGGTGATGGACAGCGAGGTAGTTGTGAGATGCTTGAATCGACAAGGATCAAATTCACCACCTCTCAACCAGGTGATGTTGCCCATCTTCCTATTGTCGGAAAAGAAGAAGTGGTACCTGTCGGCAGTTCACCTTCAAGGAGTCCGCAATGTGACAGCGGACGCTCTATCCAGGTTCACACCGATAGAGTCGGAATAGTCCTCAGACGCAGGATCATTCTCCTTCATTCTGAATCAAGTCCCAGAACTGCAGATAGACCTCTTTGCGACGAAAGACAACAAGAAGTTGCCCCTGTACGTGTCCCCGTACGAGGACCCCTTAGCGGAAGCAGTGGACGCGATGTCCCTCGACTGGAACAGATGGTCCAGGATTTATCTGTTCCCTCCTCACAACCTTCTGTTGAGGGTCCTCAACAAACTGAGATCCTTCAAGGGGGTAGCGGCAATAGTGGCCCATAAGTGGCCGAACAGCGTGTGGTTCCCCCTGGCATTGGAACTACGGCTGAAGTTTGTACCGCTGCCAGATCCAGATCTGACCCAGCGAGTCCAGAAGTCGACTGACTGCGCTTCATTACAGAAAACCCGGACCCTGCAGCTCATGATTTTCTCTCCCTAGCGGTGAGAAAACGTTTCGGGATTTCGAAAGCCAGCATAGACTTCTTAGAGGAATATAAGTGCAAATCTACTAGAAGGCAATATGAGTCATCTTGGAGAAAATGGGTGGCCTTTGTCAAGGCGAAGAATCCGCAGGAGATCTCGACAGACTTCTGCTTATCTTTCTTCATCCACCTCTATGGTCAAGGGTTGGCAGCTAACACGATTTCGGCGTGTAAGTCTGCTTTGACAAGACCCATTCTATATGCCTTCCAGGTCGACCTAGGTAACAAGATCTTTAATAAAGTTCCGAAAGCCTGCGCTAGGCTCAGACCTTCAGCACCTCCAAAGCCCATTTCATGGTCTTTAGACAAAGTTCTTCATTTCGCTTCTCTGTTGAGCAATGAGGAGTGTGCGTTAAAGGATTTATAACAAAAAGTTATTTTCCTATTTGCACTCGCGTCCGGGGCCAGGGTTAGTGAGATTGTAGCCCTCTCGAGAGAGGCAGGTCGTGTTCAGTTCCTGGATGGGGGAGAACTGAACCTGTTTCCGGATCCTACGTTTCTCGCCAAGAATGAGTTACCCACCAACAGGTGGGGTCCCTGGAGAATCTGCCCTCTGAAAGAAGATGCATCTCTATGTCCAGTAGAATGCCTAAAGGTCTATCTTCGTAGAACTTCAGACTTCAAGGGTGGTCAACTATTCAGGGGAGAA
>NC_090736.1:45559310-45571810 GCF_036898095.1 Palaemon carinicauda | reverse complement strand
CCATGAGTCAGGAAGGAGAATGTGAGGCTGAAGTTGAAAATGGGATAAAAACGGCTGGGGGAAGTGGAGGGAGGTAGCAACAGTGGTATGTGATAAGAAAAGGCCAATCAATAAGACCAGTGTTGATGTATGGATAGGAAACGAGGACCCTAAGAGAAAGCAAAGCTTGAGAGAACAGAGATGAGAACGCTGAAGTGTATTATGGAGGGCGTAGTAAAGATTACACAGATGGTAAGTGTCACAGCTGAGATGGTGTGTGAACGTGTTGAGGAAGGATGGTGGGGCGGGAGTGAGGAGGGCTTGGATGAAGCCTGCTAGGAGAGAAGATCGAGAGCTAGATAAAGAATTAAATGTCAAATAAGGTGAAGGATGATCTAGAGAGAAGTTTGGTTGGTGGCATAGGATGTCTTTGATCGAAGGCATGGGAGAGTACGTATCAGGCAACCGACCCCTTAGTGTAGTGATAAAGGTGGCCAAGAATGGGATTAATGGTCTTTCGAAAAAGATTTGTCATTCAGTAGAAAAATGTAATATATTAGGAGTAATTAATTTTCTCTAAAAGGAAGAAAAGATATATATTTCATAATTGGTTACCCTATGCTTTATTCTCTTCACAACCCCTTCCAATGATTATCGTTTATAATTATACTCATCAAACTTTTCCATCTATAAAATCTAGCATTATGAAAAAAGCATAAAAATCATTTCAAGTAAAAGCAAAGTGAACCAAGAAAGGTATATCAGCATAATTACAAAATATTATGAGAATAAAAGATTGTTTTTTCCTTATAAGTATTTCAAATAGTAAATACACAGAAATTTTGAAAATTCCATGAATTGATTAAATTGTATATTAATTACATAAATAAATAAATCTAAATATGATTCCATAATAAATTTAAACTGCCATTGACCATAACTCAACTCAATAACTTTAATATTCCTTGCATTAAATTAAAGGAGCACCTTTAAAAAAATCTCATAATGAGATGCATATACCAAGATTCCCTTCGTGAGAAATATTATAATACTGATGAATAAGGAAGTCACCATGAATAACATGCAGTAGAATGACAAAGAAAATTTGGATTTCATTCAGTTTATTCACAAATTTTAATACTAATTTGAATCTTAACAGATGCTTACCTCATTATTTACATATGGATTGATATTATTTGCTTCCCTTTTCTACAATACTTAGAAATGTATCATCAAAAGGTCCATATAATCAAATTATTCTGTACGCATGAAAATTGTTTGGATACCAGGTCTGCCACTTGCATGAAAAATGAGAATCCTATAAAATATAGTACCAGTCATCACCCATACTTAATTAACCTTATTTGCATTAATTGCTTTGCTCGCAATTTAAGATTATATCTTTACTCCTCTGTTCTGGCCAGTGGTACATGTGAAACTATACGCAATTTACTATTATCTCCCTGATCCTCTGTTCAGGCAAGCAGTACCTCTGCAACTATGGGAAATTTAACTTTATCTCCTTTCTTTTTTGTTCTGGCCAGTAGTACATGTTACACTACGTGAAATTTAGCAATATCTACTTACTCATCTGTTCTGGCAAGAGGTACATTTTGCAATATGGGCAATTAAGCCTTATCTCCTTGCTCCTCTGTTCTGGCAAGCAGTACATGTTGTTCTACATGCAAATTAGTACTATAATCTTGCTCCTCTGTTCTGACAAGCAGTACATGTTGCTCTACATGCAAATTAGCACTATATTCTTGCTCCTCTGTTCTGAAAAGCAGTACATGTTGCACTATGTGCAATTTAGCATTATCTCCTTGCTCCTTTGTTCTGGCAAGCGGTACATGTTGCACTATGTGCAATTTAGCATTATCTCCTTGCTCCTTTGTTCTGGCAAGCGGTTTCAAGCCTTTTCATCAAGCTTGAAATTTTATCAATATCCTTTTCTTCTTCCCTTTTTCCTAGTCTTTCATTCAAATGCTCTACTGCTCTTCCAATATCTACGTGTACCTCTTTCCACTTCTCTGCGTCGTTCCTTTGTGTGCGTTTTACTTTACAGTCTTTAAATACCATTTATTTTCCATTAATCAACTCTTACAAATCTTTATTCCATCACCTGTTTCCTCCTTTCAGCACACCATATCTGCGGGTTCTTTCCACTGGTTCCTCTGTTTCTCCTACACATATTTCATAATCTCCCAGGTATGTTCCACCCTATTACCCTGTCCAATCTCTAAATTCAACTTTTTCATCACCCTCTCTCTCTCTCTCTCTCTCTCTCTCTCTCTCTCTCTCTCTGACATACAATCCTAAACTGCTCACCATTTTCTCCTTTAAGATCCCAAATCTTAATTCTAGATCATTTCTGTTTCTTCTTGAGTTTTCTACTACTTTTTTTTTTTTTTAATCTATGACTATCAGTCTATGTTAAAACATGCTCCGTCCAAAATCACTTTATAGTTAATTACATTGTTTTTTTTCAACCTCTCTAATCAGGATGTAATTTATTGGCTTTCTACTGCTCCACGTTCATAAGTTGTTAGGTGTTTATCTACCTTTTCAAACCAGGTGTTCATATAAGCCAAATGAAAACTCTGAGCCATTTCTAATAGATACTCCCACTCTTCATCTCTAATTCTATACCCAAATTTTCCATTTATCTCCTCATATCCATACCCACTCTGCCATTCATGTCTGCTCCTATGATTAGCTTCTCATCTTTCACTGTTCTAATAGCTGCCTCAGACATTCTGTCTAGACAATTCTATCTTTTGTTTTTGGCAACTGATTTGGGGAGGATAAATATCTTTTATGCAGGAGACTAGATGGAGAAATAGGAAATGGAAATAAGCTTTATTACAGCAGGTCACGAGAGGGAAGAAATGGATTTAGGGTCATAATAAGCAATAACTAGAATGAGAAAGGAGTAGAATTGAAGAAAGTAAATGATATGCTTTTAAAGATTTCAGTGATAACAGGGATCAGATAATGAATATAATTTCGAAAGAACATTAATGGGCTTGTATAAACTACCTGTGTTTGATAATACATTAACATAAATGTTTGTGTAGGGACTAAGAAGACTAATATTGAATCTATAGTCGTTGGCAATACACGTTCGATGACTCTAATTGTAGAACTGTCATAACTCCGTTTATGTCTTATCAGATTCATCTTGAATTTCGTGTAATACATAAATTATATAAATGTATTGGATTTCTATTAGGGTTATCTCCCTCAGGTAATAAAGAGCAAGTGTGTAGTTATATATATGTATATATATATATATATATATATATATATATATATATATATATATATATGTGTGTGTGTGTGTGTGTGTGTGTGTGTGTATATTTATATGTATGTATATATATATATATATGTGTGTGTGTGTGTGTGTGTATATATATATATATATATATATATATATATATATATATATATATATATATATATGTATATATATATATATAAATATATATATATATATATATATATATATATATATATATATATATATATATATATGTACATATATATATATATATATATATATATATATATATATATATATATATATATATATATATATATATATATATATATATATGTGTGTGTGTGTGTGTGTGTGTGTGTGTGTGTATCCGGTCACGCTGAGTGGCATAGGTTTAGGAGGAGAGTTGGTGGTAGTCATACACTATTGAGAGGAAGTACCCCGAGAGATACACTCGGATATCCCAACTGTCTTGTAGTTAGGAAAGGAGGAGAGGTGAGAAGTGTTGAAGCTGTATGTATGCGTGTGTGGATATCTATCTAAATATTTAGCCGTCATTTTTGACGAGTCGCATACACTAGTGAAATAGTTTAGAGTCAGGACAACAAGACGGATGAAATGCAGTGGGGAAGGGTATACAGTAGAATGGTAACAAATAAATAGATGGAATATATTCGTCGAGTACTTTTTGTTCTTTTTTTTTTCTACGTTAGATTTTCAAAAAGGTACTTTACAGTGACGGAGAAATAGTTGTTAATGTGATATTAAGTTTATTCGTTATATATTCTTACTATTGGTAAAAAATGCAATAGACTATTTTTGTCATATCTTACGAAGAGTGAAAAAGTAAGAACTGAAAGAAAGCGTAACTGTAAATGCCCTATGATTATTTTGTATTTATGGAAACAAAAAAGTGAATACAAGAAAATCACCAGTTTTAAATGAGCCTTTACATACGGACGCAATAATTCAGTTTACCAACTCTCTCTCTCTCTCTCTCTCTCTCTCTCTCTCTCTCTCTCTCTCTCTCTCTCTCTCTCTCTCTCGCTTTGTTGGAAGGATGTTCAAGCCCCGCTTAAACTCGATAATTTTTAGTAGTGTCCTCTACCTCACTTTCCTTGTGACCCAGGGATGGGTGGGGGACAGGTTGGGGAGAGCCTAAACGTTTACCTGCTAAGTGATCAACAGCCATTGCATGGCCCTCCATGGTCTTAGCTTGTTAGAGATGCGGCTTGGCCATTGATCATATTCATATGACAATGTGCTATCCTCATGAGCGACGTCTAAACCTTTAATTAAGTTACTGTATTTGTCTGCGTCTCAATTAGTTGAACGCAATGTTTTCGATCTGTATGTTCAGTTTGTTCAAAATAAATTAGTGTATTATTCCTTCAATTTGCTATTCAAAACTACGGATACATCAATCAAATAATATTGTTGGTTTCCTTGTAAACGATTTAGCTTATTTATTTGCGTTTTTAAAAAAGGAGTATTGTATTTACATGCCTAATTTTTAGAAGATTATAAATATTGATCGAACATGACCATCAATTTATACAGCTATAAAACCAGGAAGAGTCGGTTTTATTAATAAATTTAAAATTATTAGGATGAAATATCCCACAACAGGAAATATATAAATACATTATCATCCATCTCATGTTGTCTTTTTAATGTACTCATAAATTAACCTTTGGTAGAAAAACACGATTTTGTTCCTCCAAATACGACTAAATGCAATCTCTCTACTGAAGCACTTACAAATAGTTGACTGAATCTACAGTTGGGTAATAACAGGAATGATTTTAATGATAATAACAATCTTATTAATCTTAATGATCGAAAAAAGTGTAATCAGTAACTTGTGTCAGAAAACTACTTCACTTTTTAGCCTTCTACTTAACTACTTTCCGCTTGTGGTGGCTTATTGGAATTTTCTGTAGCTAGCGAGCGCCAGACTGGGGTTCGATTACCAAGCTCCTTACTTTCCTTTCTCATCATAAGTGCATCTGATTTACAAGTGCTTGTGCAAGCAGGCTTAAAACAGAATAAGTCTCAACCAACCATCACCAAATATAGTAAAACTGTATAAATATATATTTTTCTTATGTAAGGGAATTCAACTGATCTTTTCCTTGGACGTGGTGGATGAACTTTGAGTTTATAAATTGTGGGTCTTGATACCAACCTGCATCAAGCAAAGGAAGATGAATATTGAATTATTTAACTCTTCTCTTTCTAGTTCTATTTGGTTGAAGGTCCCGGATAACGATTGAGGGAATTACGTTTTATCCCCTGGATGGCTAAGGTAAGGTACTCTGCGTTTCTCTCTCTCTCTCTCTCTCTCTCTCTCTCTCTCTCTCTCTCTCTCTCTCTCTCTCTCTCTCTCTCTCCTGAGGCAAATGATAATTGGTCCACACAACGATTCTTTTAAATAATGAAAAAACATCCCAGGTAAATCCTAGAACAGCTGATTAGCCGTTAGATTCCGATTTCTTTTATGGCCTCTCGTGGCATGGTTGGTTTTGACCTGGCCTTTCATTAGAAGGGGCCAGCGTTGGATCCCAAGTATGAGGTAGAAATTTATTTTATCTATTTGAACACGATGTTGTGTTGATATTTATCCATATTGACTCATTAGGGGTAATTTGAATGAATTACCACCAATTGTGTCACGGGGTGGGCCGGGAAGTCGGGTAAAACTCGCTGGTAAGAGACTGATGTCTCGCCAGGTAAATCCTAGAACAGCTGATTAGCCGTTAGGTTCCGATTTCTATTATGGCTTCTCGTGGCATGGTTGGTTTCGACCTGGCCTTTCATTAGAAGGGGCCAGCGTTCGATCCTAAGTATGATATAGAAATTTATTTTTTCTATTTGAACACGATGTTGTGTTGATATTTATCCATATTGACTCATTAGGGTTAATTTGAATGAATTACTACCAATTGTGTCACGTGGTGGGCCGGGAAGTCGGGTAAAACTTGCTGGTAAGAGACTGATGTCTCGCCAGGTAAATCCTAGAACAGCTGATTAGCCGTTAGGTTCCGATTTCTTTTATGGTCTCTCGTGGCATGGTTGGTTTCGACCTGGCCTTTCATTAGAAGTGGCCAGCGTCGATCCCAAGTATGAGGTAGAAATTTATTTTTTCTATTTGAACACGATGTTGTGTTGATATTTATCCATATTGACTCATTAGGGTTAATTTGAATGAATTACTACCAATTGTGTCACGTGGTGGGCCGGGAAGTCGGGTAAAACTCGCTGGTAAGAGACTGATGTCTCGCCAGGTAAATCTTAGAACAGCTGATTAGCCGTTAGGTTCCGATTTCTTTTATGGCCTCTCGTGGCATGGTTGGTTTCGACCTAGATTTTCATTAGAAGGGGTCAGCGTTCGATCCCAAGTATGAGGTAGAAATTTATTTATATATATATATATTATATATATATATATATATATATATATATATATATATATATATATATATATATATATATATATATATATATATATATATATATATATATATCTATATATATATATATATATATATATTCAGATAAGCCATATATTTTTGCTACATTAATGTCTGGATTCTCTTAACGACCTTGGGAACAGAGCCCCAGGCGAAATCACACAAAGACAAGAGCTTGTGACCGGCCGGGAATCGAAAACCCGGTCCTGCATGTTTGTAGAGACAGTGATTACCGCTTGGCCAAGTGGTAGTCTCTGTCTCTATAAGTTTTCCGGACCGGGGTTCGATTCCCAGCCAGTCACGTGCTCTTGTCTTTGTGTGATTTCGCCTGGGTCTCTGATCGTTAAGAGAATCCAGACATTAAGGTAGCAAAAATACATGACTTATTTAAATATGAAAAAAACACGTCTAAATGTGCAAATATATATATATATATATATATATATATATATATATATATATATATATATATATATATATATATATATATATATATATATATATATATTACGCCTATTGACGAAAAGGGCCTCCGTTAGATTTAGCCAGTCGTCTCTATCTTGATCTTTTAAATCAATCCTTCTCCATTCATCATCTCCTACCCAGGCCATGTAGGCCTGGGTCTTCCATCCCTTCTAGTGCCTTGTGGAGCCCAGCTGAGCGTTTGGTGAACTACTCTCTCTTGGGGAGTGCGAAGCGCATGTCCAAACCATCTTCATCTACCCCTCATCATAATCTCATTCACTGATGTCACTTGAGTAATATTTCTTATAGTTTCATATCTAATCCTGTCCTGCCATTTAACTCCTAAAATTCTTCTGAGGTTTTTGTTCTCAAATCTACTAAATCTATTGGAGATTGTTCCACTGTGATACTATGACGCAAGTCCATACAGTAACACCGATCTCACTAAACTGATATATATCCTGATTTTTATATGAAATTTCAGGCGATTTAATTTCCAAATTTTACCTAATCTAGCCATTATCTGATTTATTTTCTTCAATATTTCATTTCAATCAAATTCTAAAGACCCTGTATTTGAGATCATGGTTTCTATATACATAAATGATTCTACCCCATTAATCCTTGTTCTTTCCAATGATATTTCATCTTCTATTGCATATTACGTTCTCATCATCTCTGTCTTCCTTTTGTTTATCTAAAGTCCAACCACCTATAGTATTTTATGCATTCTGATAAGCAAGCATTGCAAATACTATAGAGTATTTTATATTCAAGCTTCAGGCATGTGCAATTTTCGTATACGTGTAAATAATAGAAAGATTAATATTCGAGTCCTTGCAATCTTTTTTCTTGCGCAGATTTTAGAGCCGAATTTCAACCCTGTCACAAAACAAACGTTTTCTTCATTGCAGTTGACCTCCGCCAAATTGTTCTGGAAATGACAGACTTTTAAGAACTTCAACAATTCCAGTGTTTTGGTGCAACTCAATGAAAAAAGGTTATCGTTCTGTGGTCCAAAAAGAGAGATTTCCCTGTTAGTAAGCTGTTCCACGTAAATAAATAGTTTTTAATGTATATATATATATATATATATATATATATATATATATATATATATATATATATATATATATATATTTATATATATATATATATATATATATATATATATATATATATATATATATATATATATATATATATATTTATATATATATATATATATATATATATATATATATATATATATATATATATATATATATATATATGAGAGAGAGAGAGAGAGAGAGAGAGAGAGAGAGAGAGAGAGAGAGAGAGAGAGAGAGAGAGAGAGAGAGAGAGAGGAGGGGACCAGAAAATTATATAATTTGCATTTTTCATATAAAATATGAAACCAAATAGAATAAGAAATATTTGGACTGATTTCTCTGTTCTAGTCCATAAAACTGAATATTTTACCTGTATATCATGCATTTACAAAGAACACTATCTCTCCTCCCCTCCCTTTATCTACCTATCTATCTGTCTATCTATCTAGTCTTTTAAGAGGCCAAGCATTTTCTCTTCTCTCACATACCAGTTATGCAAATAGTCCTCCAATCACCATAAACCTTAAAGATGGCTTACAAGAAATGTTACTTTGTTCATGTTTCTCATTTTTACCTCAAATTTTACAGATGTAATCTGAGTGTAGCCGATAAACAAAGGTGGAAAGATATTCTGGGGAATCCTCTCTCCAGATTTCACAGAAGGAAGATCATCCCCTTAGTTAAATAAGAAAAGAGACATGGGCGAACTTAATCAAAAGAGAACTCTCATGCGCACACACACACACGCCTGTTCACACACACACACACATACACACACACACACACACATATATATATATATATATATATATATATATATATATATATATATATATATATATATATATATAATAATCATCAGTTACTAGTCCAGTACAGAACAAAGGGTTCAGACATGTCCTTCCACTTGCGTCTGTTTATGGTCTTTCTGTGATAGTCCATACCCGCAAGCTTTCTTTATTCGTCAATACACAATCCATCGCCTTCTCCTTTTTCCCCTACTTTTACAATCTCTTAAGGACCAATTCTGTTATTCATAATGTTCATCTATTGTCTCTCATCATATGTTCTCCCCATGTCTTTTTTTCCCTACTTATTCTACAATCTCTTAACCACCAATTCCGTTATTCTTAATGCCCATTTATTGTCTCTCATTATAAGTTCTCCCCATGTCTTTTTCCCTTACTTCTTTTACAATATCTTAACCACCAATTCTGTAATTCTTAATGCCCATTTATTGTCTCTCATTATAAGTTCTCCCCATGTCTTTTTCCCTTACTTCTTTTACAATATCTTAACCACCAATTCTGTAATTCTTAATGCCCATTTATTGTCTCTCATTATAAGTTCTCCCCATGTCTTTTTCCCTTACTTCTTTTACAATATCTTAACCACCAATTCTGTAATTCTTAATGCCCATTTATTGTCTCTCATTATAAGTTCTCCCCATGTCTTTTTCCCTTACTTCTTTTACAATATCTTAACCACCAATTCTGTAATTCTTAATGCCCATTTATTGTCTCTCATTATAAGTTCTCCCCATGTCTTTTTCCCTTACTTCTTTTACAATATCTTAACCACCAATTCTGTAATTCTTAATGCCCATCTATTATCTCTCATTATAAGTTCTCCCCATGTCCATTTCTTTTTCTTACTTGTTAGAATATCCTATAGTTTGCTCTTGTATGAATTATGCTCTTTTTCTGTCTCTTAATGTTTTTTCCATCATTATTCTTTCCACACAACCACACGTACACACACACATACATACATAAACACACACACACACACACACACACACATATATATATATATATATATATATATATATATATATATATATATATATGAATATAATTTATATACACACACACACACACACACATATATATATATATATATATATATATATATATATATATATATATATATATATATATATATGTATGTATATGTATACTCACACACGTGTGTATATATATTTGTGTATTATCTAACAAACGCCATTTTCCCTGTCGAGGGAGAGCCGTCACAATTTTAAAAATTTAGTTTCTCACTAAGGTTGTATAGATGAGGTTCTTAGCTCTAGGTCTTATTCTTTACACCAGCATACATTGGTATCTATCTGCAACTAAGTGAATTAGTAGGCTGTAGATCGGAAATGATCCACGGACCTACGAAAGGTGAGCCAATTGCTGTGTGACCTCTCCCAAGAAATAAGACACTATACTAAATTTTTTTTTTTCTAATGGGGCTCATTTGCACTGACTCGCAGGGGTGTCCTTTTAGCTCGGAATAGGTTTCCTAATCGCTGATTTGTTACACAAAATAATTCTAATCAATCAGGTAGCAGGAAACTTTTCCGAGCTAAAAGGGTACCCCTGCGAGTCAGTGCAAATGCGCCTCGTTGAAAAAATTGAGTATAGTATGATTGATCCCAGCAGAGAGGAACTGGTTTAGGCCTTTATCTTAACATATGAATTATGACAGTTGGCTAGAGTAGTGTTTTATGCAATTGATAGATAATTCATTGGAGTTGGTCGTGGCGATTTTGAATTAAAAAAATCGTAACGCCGGTGATGTTATTGTCAAAGAGGAAAGGTAACTTATTTAAGAGCATGTCTTTCTTTATAGGGCCCAGATTAAACAATCTTCTTCGCCTGAGGTAACCAAGAAGGGCTAGGACACTCACTCATTATAAACACACACACACACACACACATATATATATATATATATATATATATATATATATATATATATATATATATATATATATATATATATGTGTGTGTGTGTGTGTGTGTGTGTGTGTGTGTGTGTATAAAAGACGACTGGCGAAAAATAACCGAGGCCCTTTGCGTCAATAGTCGTAGGAGGAGATGATGATGATGATTGCATTTTTTCCTAAGGTGGACAAGATACTTATCTCAGCGGGCAGTCTCTGTACCCCTATGCATGCATGATCGCATAAGGCAAGATCTATAGATTAAAAAAAAATGTTAGTACAAGATGGATAGATTCTTTTAGATATTGGGTCACTGAAATGGGTGAGACTTGGTAGAACTTCTATGTCATTTGATGCCCACACAATCGTACCCAGAAGACCTCAGCGGCCAGAAGGATTAAGAGTTTGGTAACCTTCCCTTTCAGTTTCAATTAAGAGAGATGGCTCTTTCAATTTTTTTTTTCCTTTTTTTGGGGGGGGGGGTTTCTTTAATTAACAGTGATCTGCTAAAACATCTGATGACCTTTATTTGAATTTTTCACCTTTGCGGAAATACTCTATTTTTAATTAAAAAGCAATTGACTAATTACTTTATGGTTGCATATTCATACAACTTTTTTCTGAAGATGATAGTCTCTCTCTCTCTCTCTCTCTCTCTCTCTCTCTCTCTCTCTCTCTCTCTCTCTCTCTCTCTCCTTCAATAGGAGAGTTATTTTTTTCGATTTTACTATTTAGAATTAACATCATCCTAAAGAAGCTCTCTCTCGTTTTCCAATCTCGAACACCAGAATCGGCATTATATTTGAAATCAAAGAAACTGTCTTTTGATTATAATAGATAGGGATGAAAATAGTCATTATACCAGTAACAACAGTGGTAATTAAAATTCATAGTAGTAATTAGAAGTTTAAACAAACATCACGATAATATTTACGACAACTATATTAGAATATTGTTGATAAACAACAGTATAGAAGGAATAATAATGACGACTATAAACAAAATCGTACATTATCAGATGAACGAGCTTACCTGGCTGTTTTAATAACTTGCAATAAATCCCTTGTAATTGAAGGTATAGTCTTGAACTAACCTGGTGTCTTCAGTTCCACAATATTTCCTGGCACTAGCTTTTCCAGTTTTCCAGGCCCGAGTGAATTGCAGACTGCAAATACGACTTGAATTTTGAGGGAACCATTGAAAACGATGAACAGTTCGACCGTGTAAACTCCGCTTTATAGACACTCCAATCGAAGCTGACCGTTGAGCTGCGGGCTATCTCAAAATACTTAGAGGAGGAATCCTCTTCTTTCGATCACTCTCCTTTACAAGTCTTCAAACAAGCACTCCTAAAGTTAAACTCAATTAAACAGCCTGGGGGGGGGGGGCGGTTGCTTTTAAAGCCTTGGGATCACAGGAAAAGGTTGGCTTCCTATAAGAAGCCTTCAACTGTTTACTTATTTATTGTAATTCCCTAT
>NC_090736.1:45539310-45551810 GCF_036898095.1 Palaemon carinicauda | reverse complement strand
TGGAAGGACCATTCCCGGCGAAATTTATCCGGCCATAAATCCGGGTTAAGAGGCGCCGAGTTTCGTAAGGCCACAATTGACAACATTTCCAGGTTATCATAATTTTTTTTTACAAATAATTTGAATTTGCTACTTCATAAATAAATAATACTTGAAGCAAAAATTAAATAGACAATGGACTTATTGTCCGAAATTGCAACAACATCAAAACATTTGGGAAAATTTCTATTTATGGATATTAGAAATAAAAAGTTTTCCTAATTACATGAATATGAAGGTCTGGTTCCCTAGCGATGTTCAAATTAATATATCTAATATAGGAATGTTACTTCATCAAGATCGTAGTTGAAGGTCTTTGCAACTGACCACAGTCGTTTGTAACGCCAGATATCTTGTTATAATTGATTATTCACTGTAACTGGATATATACAAATCTTCATTTGCGCCTTGTGAGGAATTTCTTGCCTATCTTGTTTCCTTTATTTATTTTTTTCAAGCATTACAAGTTTTATGTTAATGAAAAATCGAACGCTAATATGTGATCAAATTTATATAATAGAAAGAGAGCCTTACCTTATGCCTTATTTGCCTTATTTTATGTTTGGGTTCCCCCAGGTCCCTTAGTGTGAGGCACCTCGTATATCCACCAGAGTGTTGCTAATGCATCTTCCGGTGTATTTTGCATCTTCCAGCCTTGGATGGTCTGGGATGCATCTTAGGTATTTATCGAGCTTATTCTTAAACACATCTACGCTCACTTCTGATATGTTTCTTAGATGAGCTGGCAGCGCATTAAATAGTCGCTGCATTATCGATGCTGGTGCGTAGTGGATTAATGTCCTGTGCGCCTTCCTTAGTTTTCCTGGTATATTTTTTTGGCACTATTAATCTCCCTCGGCTTGCTCTTTCTGATATTTTTAGCTCCATGATGTTTTCAGTAATTCCTTTTACAGTATTTGCTTCCATGATTGTATTATCATGTAGCGTTCTCTTCTCCTTTCTAGACTGTATAGATTTAAAAATTGCAGTTTTTCCCAGTAGTCAATGTCCTTAACTTCTTTTATTCTAGCAGTATAGGACCTTTGTACACTCTATATTTGTGCAATATCCTTTTGGTAGTGTGGGTACCATATCACATTGCAGTACTCGAGTGTACTGCGTACATCACTTTTGTAAAACATAATCATGTGTTTAGCTTTTCTTGTTTTAAAGTGTCTGAATAACATTCCCATTTTTGCTTTACATTTAGCCAACAGTGTTGCTATTTGGTTGTTGTATAACATATTCCTATTTAACATTACACCAAGGTCTTGAATTGCTTCCTTGTTTGTGATTGTCTCCTTATTAGGTCCATTGTATGCATATACCATTCCTTCTCTGTTTCCATAATTTATTGGTTCAAATTTATCGGAGTTAAATACCATCCTATTTATCTCCGTCCATTCATACATTTTGTTTAGATCTCTTTGTAGTGAGTTCCTATCTTCATCACAAGTAATTTCTCTACTTATTCTTGTGTCATCGGCGAAACTTCTCACTACAGAGTTTTTAACATCACAGTCTATGTCTGAGATCATAATAACAAACAGCACTGCAGCTAATACCGTACCTTGTGGCACGCCAGATATTACCTGAGCTTCCTCTGATTTCTCCTCATTTGCAACCACTATCTGTTTTCTGTTTTGCAGGAATTCTTTTACCAATTTTCCTATCTTTCCCACAATATTATGCTTTCTTATTTTTTTCTCTAATATATTATGGTCAAAGGCTTTTGCAAAATCTAGATAGATCACATCTGTGTCTTTTTCATTTATCATATTTTTGTATATGTTTTCATAGTGTGCTATCAGTTGGGTTTGTGTACTTTTTCCGGGCACAGAACTGTGTTGACCTATATTAAACAAATTATTTTTAACCAAATGATTCATTATTTTCTTTTTTATTACCCTCTCATACACTTTCATAATATGTGATGTTGGACTAACAGGTCTATAATTGCTTGCCTCTAGTCTTGATCCACTTTTGAAGAATGGGGTTATATAAGCTAATTTATGTTTAGCATATATATCGTCATATCTACACTTTGTCTTAGCATTATTGCAAATGGCTTCGCGATAGTGTGCAGTTTATTTATTTATTTATTTTTTTTTTTTTTTTTTTTTTTTTTTTTTTTTTTTTTTTTTTAATCGCTGGAACTCCATCTGGTCCGGCTGCCGATCCATTTTTAATTTCGCTTATAGCCTTGATAATATCTGCTTCATTAATATCTATACCAGTTAGATATTCAAAATTTTCTTCTCTCCTTTATGTTTCATTATTCTCATTCACAATTCTTGGCTTAAACTCAATCTTATATTTTTCTGCTAATATGTTGCATATTTCCCTTTTTTCATTCCTTAACCGTCCTTTAATTCTTAGATGGCCTATTTCTAATCTCCCTTTATTCATCTTTTTTGCATAGGAGTAAAGTACTTTGTTTTTTTTTTCTTTTATATTTTGACGGGTCCTTTCTTTTAAGTCCCTTTTTTCATTTTTTTTTCGATTGTATAAACTTTAGTTATGCATTTTCTATCTTACATTTTATTTCCATCATTTTCCACACATTTTTTTTCTTTTGCAAGAATTTTCTTACACTTTCTAATTTCCTGAAATAAGATCCTTCTGCCTCTTGGTATGCATGTCTTTTGTTTATTGTTATTTTTTCGGTACATATTTTTCAAAAGTTTTCTCCAGTATTTTGTCCAGTATGTCCGTATTTACCTGTATATAATCACTTAAGAATACATTTTTCCATTTTTTTTTCAGTTCTTCATTTATTTCTAACCATTTTAAATTCTTACTATAAGAGAGAGAGAGAGAGAGAGAGAGAGAGAGAGAGAGAGAGAGAGAGAGAGAGAGAGAGAGAGAGAGAGAGAGAGAGAGAGAGAGAGAGAGAGAGAAATGTGTTCTTTCATATTATTGAAAGATTACCTTTTTATGTCCTTTTTAACGCTCAAAGAGAGAGAGAGAGAGAGAGAGAGAGAGAGAGAGAGGAGAGAGAGAGAGAGAGAGAGAGAGAGAGAGAGAATTTGTGTGTTTATGTATGCAATATTCATAAATACTAATTATTCCTATTAAGATACCATCGAATTCCATTAAACCTCCTGATATCCTCAGAAGTTCTTCTCTCAATAATTCCCTTAATTTTAAGACACCTGATAGATAGATAAATTACGAGAACAAAATTATAGTATAAAGCAAATACTATAATACTATGGACCAAACCTTGCCATTAAAAGGGCTAATGGGACACAAATTATGTACTCGTAAGGATGGTGGTACTATCATTACTGCAAATGTCCATGGAGGTTATAGACCCGAGCGCAATGGAGTTCATATATACTTTCAAAGTTAATGACAGCTCTAACGGGATCTATGAAGTTAGTTACCCTGTTATAGTTGCAAATTAATGCGACAAAGTTGGATTCTGGACGAGTTTAAAACTTCCCGTATGTGTGTATATATATATATATATATATATATATATATATATATATATATATATATATATATATATATATATATATATATATATATATATATAAATATTTATATATATATATATATATATATATATATATATATATATATATATATATATA
Organism: Palaemon carinicauda; assembly: GCF_036898095.1. Lineage (NCBI taxonomy): Eukaryota > Metazoa > Arthropoda > Malacostraca > Decapoda > Palaemonidae > Palaemon > Palaemon carinicauda. Next base: position 45,548,169 of record NC_090736.1, on the reverse strand, counting down.
TATATATATACATATATATATATATAATTATATATATATATACATACATATATATATATATATATATATATATATATATATATATATATATATATATATATATATATATATATGTGTGTGTGTGTGTGTGTGTACATACAGTATGCATGTATTGACGATTTATTGCTGAAGCATGCGATTTATATTGTTGTCACTAACCTGGAGGAAGGATCAGTCAGACAAAACGAAATTTTGTATAACCCTCTAGTTTAGTGACCGATATATATATATATATATATATATATATATATATATATATATATATATATATATATATATATATATTATTACTGACTAAGCTTCAACCATAGTTGGAAAAGAAGGATGCTATAAGCTCAAGGGCTCCAACAGGAAAAATAGCTCAGTAAGGAAAGAAAATAAGGAAATAAATAAAATACAAGAGAAGTATTGAACAAATGAAATATTTTAAGAATTGTAACAACATTAATATAAGTGTTTCAATTATAAACTATAAAAACGTCAGAAAACAAGAGGAAAAGAAATAAGAGTGAACAGTGTGCCGAGTGTACCCTCAAGCAAGAGACTTCTACCCAAAGGCAGTGGAAGACCATGGTATACATGCTATGGCACTAGCTAAGACAAGAGAACAATGGTTTGATTTTGGAGTGTCCTTCTTTTAGAAGAGATGCTTATCATAGCTAAAGAATCTCTTTTACCCTTACCAAGTGAAAAGAAACCACCAAACTACAGTGCAGTAGTTAACCACTTGATCGAAGAAGAATTGTTTGGGTATCTCAGTGTTGTTAAGTGTGTGAGGACAGAGGCGAATGTGGAAAGAATAGGCCATACTTCTCAGTATATGTTTAGGTAATGGAAAAATGAGCCGTAACCAAAGAGAGGGACTCAATGTAGTACTCTTTGGCCAGTCAAAAGAATCAATAACTCTCTAACGGTAGTATCTCAACCGGTGTCTGGTGCCCTGACCCACATACCACTCTCTCTCTCTCTCTCTCTCTCTCTCTCTCTCTCTCTCTCTCTCTCTCTCTATATATATATATATATATATAGATATATCTATCTATCTATATATATATATATATATATATATATATATATATATATATATATATATATATATATATATATATATATATATATATGTGTGTGTGTGTGTGTATATATATATATATGTGTGTGTGTGTATATATATATATCGTATATGAAGTGTTTTGCATTGCAAAACGAAATAAAAAACGATCATTGTAATATAAAAAAAAATTAAAATACCCACCGTACAGAAGGAGCCGTAGTGTGCCTTTTCTTTGGCTCAAATCTCCCGACCCGTATCATTGTGTTTGAACTTTAGCTGACATGGCTTCCTACGCAGGAGGGGCAGGCTCGGTGTAGATAAGTCGGGAACTGCAGGGAAATTGCCTAACTTTTTCTTTCGTTTGTTTAAACTTATTCCGGGTGGAAGGCAAAGAGTTTTGCATTCCCCTCTTTTTCCTCTAATCCCTTGAAAGATCACTCTCAGGGCAAGATGGAAAATCTTTTACGTCTTGTTTATATCCTAGTGGAGAGAGAGAGAGAGAGAGAGAGAGAGAGAGAGAGAGAGAGAGAGAGAGAGAGAGAGATTTGTGCTCTTGCAAGCTAGTAAAAGATTCCCTTTTTATGTCCTTTTTTACGTCCTGTAGTCCATGAGCCAGGCAAGATATCGGTACCACCTCTGGTGGCAAAACTTTTTTGTATCAATTTATTGATTGTGTTCCTATAAGTACATTTAAATGTGATAGCCTCTTCAACGGAGTAGCTTAATATAATTTTAGGCCACTCAAAGTTTTCGCTATTATTTTTAATTTTTTTTTAAATTTATTTTATTTCATTTTTTTTACAACCTTTGCAATTTGTTGTAAAAGGGGGGGTTTTCTGTCAATAATTGGTGTGTGAATTTTGAGAAACAGTGCACATCTTTCAAACCAATGGAAAACTTCTTTTATATCCCGATAGTTTATCTATGATTGAACTAGCAAAATCATATTATGAAATAAAGAAGGAAGTACAAAATTTTAAGACAGGTGTTGCGGCTGATAATGTGGGAAAGGTTGCATAGGGGATCACAGATGACATCAAGTATATTGGCATTAAATCATGGTCAAATACTACTTCAGAAATGAATCAGATATACACTTAATTCTGTAGCACAGTTTTATAACACCCCTGCTTACAGGCACGATGAAATGTGAAACCCCTTCTAAAAAGGTCCATCGCCTTACCAACTCATTCGCACAAGATTTAGTTTATGCCGTTACTTGTGGTAAATCTAAACCAGCAAAGCATATTTTTTTTACCGTTTGCTGTAAAGGGGCTTACAGGAAATGAATTGATACGGACACTTAATCGGCTTGGTCACAGCGTCTCAAACACACAGGTTGAGGAAATTGAAACAGCCCTGTATTTGCAAAAGCTGGCATTATCTGAGGGTGAAGTTGCACTACCAAGGGACATACATAAAAATGTCTTCACAACATTAGCCTGGAACAATATTGATCGACTAGAAGAAAGAGTCAGTGGTGGGGGCACATCTCATCGTGTTAATGGCATTGCAGTTCAAAGCATAGCTACCATTCCTCATCAGGCCATAAAAGCTATGCCCAGTCTTGAAAGAACAAAGAAAAGGAGTATTGACATGGATCCCAGACTGCAACCAATCTACAATGCCGGAGAACGCGTTGGTCCACCTCTTATTCAAACAACAGAACGAGATTAAAAAATCTATGTGTGGCTACTTACGCGACTGTGTTACCTGGACAATCAAATGGTTAGTAGTTGGACTGGCTTTAATATTTTGATCCACAATGATATTGTAGTGGTGCAGAATACTGTGTGCTATCTTCCTACCATCAATGCGCCTGCCACACCGGTGTCAACAGTCAACGAAATACTCAGCAAATCAATGGTCATCAAGACTTGCCTTAATCTCAACTCAATTGTATGTGTGTTTGACCAGGCCCTCTATGCTAAAGTAACAGAAATCGCATGGAAACACCAAGATAGGTTCAAAGATATCATTCTCAGGTTGGGCGTCTTCCACACTATATGTACTCACCTGTCAATAATCGGAAAAAGATTTAAAGAGGCAGGACTTAGAGACCTGTGTGTCGAAGCAGTGACCATTGCTGATGGTTCAGTAGATGGTGTTCTGGAAGGCAGGAAATATAACCGTGCGGTCAGGCTCCACAAATTGCTGTATAAAGCATTCATAAGGCTTGCGTGGAAGGGCTTTCTTCCATGGCTGAAAAATAAATACAGTGAATACAGGGAGAGTTTAGCAGAAGCCGTAGAAGTAATTGAAAGCCTAAGCAAGGACGTTTCTAAAGAGACATTCCAAGAAGTACTGGGTAACAAGTCATGCATTTATATATTGAAGCGCTTCAGTATATTGACATGGTCGAAATCTTGCTAGATTTAGTTCGAGCATCAAGGGAGGGAGACTGGCTGTTGCACCTGGCATCAATTCGAGATATGATCCCTGGTGCTTCGCATACGACAAGTTAAATTATGCACGTTATCTCCCATATTATTATGCGCAGATGTCATGACTAGACATAGACCATCCAGATGTTTATGAACATTTTATTCAGGGTGGTTTCTCAGTTCAGCTTGGGTTAAAAAATCCCTTTGGAAAAATTCCAATGGATCAAACCTTCGAAGAAACGGTGAACAAGGACACAAAGACCTCTGGGGGCGACCAAAGAATTCAGTCTTAAACCAGAGGCCGTCAGAAGATACTACCTTACGTCAGAAGCAGGAGCTCATATCTAAGGCAGCTAAGACATATGGTAGGTAACGATTCTTCCTCAAAGGTCTGTCACTCAGACTTAAAAATGCCAAGAATTAAAAAACGATGAAGCTGACGTGAAAGCCTGTGTAGAACTAATGGAGAAAAGTTGGATAGATCCAATAAGTCAAGGTCAAAAGGATTTGGTCTGCATGTCTACGGGTGTCCTGGTACCACCCGATATAGAAAGTGACCTTCTCTGAGCTCATAGTGTTGGAGAAGAAGCCTACAAGACATTTAAGGAGGATCGTTTGGAGATTCATCTGCCCTCAACTAAATTCCATGATACAATGAAGAAACAGAATCTGAAAAGTTTCTCACATATAGAGAAAAAGGAACACAGCAATAAGACAGCCAATAAGGAAGTGATTCTGAAGGCAGACAAAAACTTGTTTGGCCATATGATAATTGTCGCTGAAAGTAGACAACTGTGCATCAAAGACGTTCTTGCACATCCATTGGGGCCTTTGCCATGGGCTCTGTCAAATACTGATGGAACTTTGCGAAAAACAAACAAAGCCGCACTTGCCCGGGAATTGGAAAAGAATACTGCATCAGCTGAAACTATGCCAGAGCCATCAGTATGTATAATTGATGGAATGAGCCTTGTTCAGAAAATAAAATGTGATGGAAATATCTTCGCACAGCTTGCCGATTCTGTGCTTGCTCAGGTTTTTGAGAAGGTGCCCACAGTAAACGAATTGCCATCGTGTTTGATGTGTATTGGGAAACATTTATAAAAAATGCAGAAAGGTGCAACAGAGGTTCTGCTGGTGCTACACAGTGGAAGAACATTGCACCTGGTCATACCCTTCTTCAGTGGAGAAAGTTTCTGTACAGCTCTGAAAACAAAATACGTCTTATAGAGTTTTTTGTAGAGTAATGGAAGCAGCATGCAAATAGAATTAAGGTGAATGATAAGTATCTATATACAACCTGTGGGGAAAAGTGATATCTGCTGACCAAAGATAACTTCAGTGAGATTGAATCGCTGAACTCAACACATGAGAAAGCTGATACAAGGGTCTTCCTACATGCCAAGCATTCATCTGAAGATGGATATAGATCTGTCATTATCACTGCAGAAGATACTGATGTCCTCATACTGAGTCTTTCGTTCAGTAGTGTGATACAATGCCCATTATATCAGAAGTGCGGGACAAGTAACCGTACTCGATATATAGATATAACAAAACTTGCAAGTGCTATTGGAGAAGATGTCTGTCAAAGCCTCATAGGCTTACACGCTCTTACTGGTTGCGACACGGTTAGTGCATTTGCTGGTCGTGGCAAGCTAAAAACACTAAAGCAAATGAAAGCATAGGAACCTACCAACAAGCCTCCCAGCATCTTGGTGAAGCATGGGATGTACGGTCAGAACTGTTTGAACAGCTTGAAGACTTTGTTTGTCGAATGTATGCATCTTCCTCCACCACCTGTGATGTCAATGAGCTGCGTTATCATATCTTCTGTGCGAAACGTGGAAAGGTGGAGTCTAGCCAGCTTCCACCATGCAAGGACTGTCTCTATATGCACGTTCAGAGAGCTAACTATCAAGCAGCTATTTGGAGGCGCTCACTTAGTAGCAAGACAGAAGTTCCAAATCCCAACGGTCATGGGTGGACCTCAGACGATGGGATTCTCACCATAGAATGGATGAAAGGATCGCCGGCACCAGATGCTGTGTTGCAACTAATGTTTTGCCAATGAGTTCGTGAATGTAAATTTCCAGGCTGTACATGCCTGATAAATGGACTAAAATGTACTGATATGTGTAGGCTTCAAACATACTCCAATCTGAACATCGAAAAAGCAGATGTTGAAGTTGACCTGGATGAATCAGACGATGATTTTGATGATGATACAAATGATTAAAACTGATATATTTGTCGATATCTGTACAAAAAACCATAAAGTTAACACGAACATGAAGCTATATTGTTGTGCATATAGTTTGCTTATGGTATACAATGGGCATGCGTAATTACCGTCTGCTTGAACATTGCGAGATATACAGAGATATAAGAAACATAATTCCTATATATATACATAGGCTACATAGGCTTTATATACCGGGATACATACACACACACACACACACACACACACACACATATATATATATATATATATATATATATATATATATATATATATATATATATATATATATATATATATATATATATATATATATATATATATATATATACAGGGTATATATATATATATATATATATATATATATATATATATATATATATATATATATATATATATATACAGGGTATATTTATATATATATATATATATATATATATATATATATATATATATATATATATATATATATATATATATATATGTGTGTGTGTGTGTGTGTGTGTTTGTGTTTGCATTCTCACAATTTAGATACTTGGTAAGTAGTTAGTAGGTTGGCCAAGGCACCAGCCACCCGTTGAGATACTACAGCTAGAGTTGTTGGGTACTTAGACTGCCCAGATATTACTAATTTGGATCCCTCTCTGGATACGGCTTATTTTCCTTTGCCTACACATACACAGAATGTTATGGCTTATTCTTTACACGTTCTCCTGTTCCCTCACACACCTGACAACATACTAAAACCGGAAAAATCTTATTCATTTAAAGGTTTAACTACTGAACTGTAATTGTTCAGTAATTACTTTCCAATTGGTAAGGGTAGAAGAGACTAGCTGTGGTATGCATTTCTTCTAATAAAATGACACTCAAGAATCAAACCATTGGTTTTTAGTTTTGGGTGGTGCCATGGCCTCTGTACCATGGTCTTCCACTATTTTGGGTTAAAGTTCTTTTGCTTATGAGTACACTTAAGGCATACAATTCTATCTGTTTTCTTCTATCCTTTCCCTGCTGGGCTATTTTACCTGGCGGAGCCATTGGGTTTACAACATCCTTCTTTTCCAATTATGGGGATAGCTTAGCTAATAATAATAATAATAATAATAATAATAATAATAATAATAATAATAATAATAATAATAATAATAATAATAATAATAATAATAATAATAATAATAATAATAATAATAATACTAAAGAAAACTGTATTTTTAAATTGTTTACGTATTTTATCGCCAGTACTTTGATGAGTTATTATTATTATTATTATTATTATTATTATTATTATTATTATTGTCGTTGTTATTATTTGCTAAGCTACAACCCAAGTTGGAAAAACAGAATGCTAGAACCAACGGGCTCCAACCTGGAAAATAGCCCAGTGAGGAAAGGAAATAAGGTAAAACTTGAAGAGAAGTTTGAGGACAATAATAACATTAAAATAAATATTTTATCTATAAGCTATAAAAACTTGAAAATAGCAAGAGGATAAAAACCTCAAAATAACGAGAGGAAAAGACACAAGATAGATTAGAGTACCCGAGTGTACCCTCAAGGAAGAGATCTCTAACCCAAGACAATGGAAGACCATGATACAGAGGCTATGGCACTACCCAAGACTAGAAAACAATGGTTCTCCTTGAAGAGCTGCCTACTATAGCTAAAGAGTCTCTCCTACACTTACTAAGAAGAAAGTAGCCACCGAATAACTCTTATTCTCCGTTCTAGTAAAACGAACACCCGCCAAGTGGAAACATATATTGACATGAATGATCAAGTAATTTTCGTTGTTCAGTCTTACATGAATCCAATTATTATTATCATTAATTGCTATGCTCCAACCCTAGTTGGAAAAGCATGATGCTATGAGCACAGGGGCTCCAACAGGGAAAATAGCCCAGTGAGGAAATAAAAAATGGAAAATAAAATATTTCAAGAACAGTACCAACATTAAAATAAATATCTCCTATATATACTATAGAAACTTTAACAAAACAAGAAGAAGAGAAATAACATAGAAAAGTGTGCTCGAGTGTACCCTCAAGCAAGAGAACTCTAACCCAAGACAATGGAAGACAATGGTACAGAGGCTATGACACCAGCCAAGACTAGAGAACAATGGTTTGATTTTGGAGTGTCCTTCTCTTAGAAGAGCTACTTACCATAGCTAAAGAGTCTATCCTTACCAAGAAGAAAGTGGCCACTAAATAATTACTGTGCAGTAACCCCTTGAGTGAAGAAGAATTGTTTGGTAATTTGTGTTGTCAGGTGTATAGAAACAGAGCAGAATATGTAAAGAATAGGCAGACTATTTAGTGTGTGTGTGTAGGCAGAGGGGAAATTAACCGTAACCAGAGAGAAGAATCCAAAGTAGCACTGTTTGGAAAGTCAAAAGACCCAATAACTCTCAACGGGTAGCTGGTGCCCTGGCCAACCTACTCCATTAATGATCTTTTTTTAATGGAGAAGTTCAGGAATTGCTCACATTATATCAGATAATTTGCTTTTGATTTCTGATTTTTTAACTTTTATACTGACCTGTTTGTTTTTATGGTTTTAAATTTAATTTCCATTTATTATTTATATTATAACAAATGATATTTGCGTCAATGACCTTTGATGTCAGGATGCCAGAAATCCCCAAATCAGTCAGACATTCAATCAATCGGCGTTTTGTAGAATTTTTATGAAATTATTCACCACTTTCTAGAAAGAAAGTTTTTATCTTTTTTTCTGTTGTAATTTTTTTTTCTCGAATATTTTGACTTTTTTTTTTTGTGGTCTTCCTCTTGCATTAAAAATACTCCTGCAAACTATATAATTATTTGGAAAGAACTTGAACTTCATGCTGTGGAAGAGCTGATGGCTACAGCATAATGATTTAACGTTCTGACTTTTTCGCGTGTTTTTAATGCTGGGATGTGAAGATCTATAGGTGTATTTGTGCATTACGAGATTTTATCGGAGCGTAGCATATGCATATACAGACACAGACACACGTAAATATATAAGTATATATATATATATATATATATATATATATATATATATATATATATATATATATATATATATATATATATATATATATATATGTGTGTGTGTGTGTGTGTGTGTGTGTCTGTGTGTATATGCAC
>NC_090736.1:45531810-45536810 GCF_036898095.1 Palaemon carinicauda | reverse complement strand
ACTATTAATTGGTCAGGTGCAAAGAAATTCGTTCATTCAAATAACTTAGTGGAAAGAAACATCATAGAGTCCAGTTTCATAGAAGAAACCTCTGAAAACAACTTGAATATTGGTCATGGAATGTATAAACTCGATGCCTTTATATGTAAAGAGATTTGTAAGCTATACAGAATAACATTAACCACTTAATGTAGAATTGAATGTATTGTGAATAATTAACGTCGTTGTGAAATTAATATTTAGACCTAAGCTACCATTCATTAAAGGGTATAGTATGCATAAGTATATTGGCACTATATAGTGTTATGCTAGATATAAGTATTGATATATACATGATTATATGTTTATGATATTAATGTTGTATGTATATAAATGTATATATACATATGTATGTATGTATATGTATGTATGTATATATATATATATATATATATATATATATATATATATATATATATATATATATATATATATATATATATATATATATGTATGTGTATATGTATATGTATGTATATATATGTATGTGTATATGTATATGTATGTGTATATATATATATATATATATATATATATATATATATATATATATATATATATATATATATATATATATATATATATATATATATATATATATATATATGTATGTATGTGTATGTTTTGCTTATGTATTTATATAGATAAGGCTACCGTGTTTTCATATAAATAAACTGTACTGAAAGTCAAAAAAACAAAATTTTACCCGCCACTAGAAATGACCCTTTTTGGCAGGTGTCTAATGAGCTTGGAGACTCCTCCCACTTAACACCTGACCCAAGCCCAGGTAGTTGGTAAGGGAGTGTCATTATTCTCAAAATCTCTAACGTTTCGATGAGGATGGAACTATTATTTCTGTAGGGATGTTTTTTTTTTAATGAATAAATCTTCCATAAGTCGTTTATGAATAATGAGAAAAGGCTCCCTTCATAGATGGCAGCACCTGTGACTTTAACGAAAATTTGTGATGGATATCTAATGGCAGATTTTAGAATATTTGATGTACGTTTTATTTATAAAATCATACTTGCTTGGATAAACGTACACAGACTTGAGTTTAGAGTAAATATCCTTGTTTAATAGTAATTTATCTTCTAACATGCTGATTCACAGAAGAAAATAGCAGGAAAGTTTGATAAAAGATAGTAAAATAGGAAGGAATTATCTGCAGGTGTTGTCCGTAATATCTTCACAAAAAAATAAAGAGGAAAAATGCCATAAGATATAGGAAATATACGCAAATAAGGCTATTTTTTTATTTTCCACTCTTATAGTAATGGGTAGATGTATTGTTGGTATATTGATAAAATTTTCTTATACTTTAAGGCTGTAGTTACAAGTATTATCATTTAAATAAACCCAAATTTTCCTTGGTTAGAGAAATATTATAAATAAATGACCTATTGTAAATATCACCATCCTTAAATTTTTGACATTTTGATGAACATTTTCGCGTCTGCCATTTAATGTAATGTGAAAAAACTAAAATTTTGAACGTATATCTGAATTATTATAAGAAGCGTGAAGTAGGAGAGGATGAATGGAGAAGTGTTGATTTGAAAGCTCAAGATTGATACGACTGATGAAATCTAACCGAGGGCCTTTGCGTAGATAGGCGTGGGAGGAGAGGGTGATGATGGTAAGAAACCAGAAGGGAAGGATTGAAAAGATTGTTTTAAACCGAGGATGAAATTGAAATGAGAAAAAAGTTCATTGGAAGATTTCGTACACAAGAAATCTTATTGCATTAACTTATCCATTTTTAATATCCAATTTTGTTTTAGTAGAATTCTCGTCTGGTGCTGAATAGCTCCACAAGGTCGCGGGTTTTCACTTAAGGCATAAAATCAATTATAATGCTTAGTAAAAAAAAGTATTATAATAGGTATGATCATTCTTAATAGTATCCCAAAAAAAATTCTCCGATTTTACGGGAAATGAAGAAATCTGAGACCGGAGATTCTTTTTATGGTAACAGCTTCTGGCCGGGTGGAGATTCGAATCCCCACCTGTTCGGCTGGAAACCATGCCTACAGTGACTCTACTGACTGAGCTATTTAAAATAACCACGTGTTACAACCTCACGATTCAGCTATCATGGTGGAGATGGGTTTATTTCAAGTCTATGAACAGATTCCTGAATTCGACAGGAATATGTACGGAGATTTGTCATAAACTTTTATCTCTCTTGATAGCTCAGTCGGTAGAGTCACTGTAGGCATGGTTTCCAGCCGATCAGGTGGGGGTTCGAATCTCCACCCGGCCAGAAGCTGTTACAATAAAATGAATTCCAAGTGGATATATATTCCCAAGATAGAATTCGGTATTAAATGCCATTCTTGGGTGATATTTACATTGATTGAAATCATGTGTGCTTGTGATATATGTTCATTTAAAATAACCACGTGCTACAAACTCACGATTCAGCTATCATGGTGATGGGTTTATTTCAAGAGTATGAACAGATTCCGGAATTCGACAGGAATATGTACAGAGATTTGTCATAAACTTTTATCTCTCATGATAGCTCAGTCGGTAGAGTCACTGTAGGCATGGTTTCCAGCCGAACAGGTGGGGGTTCGAATCTCCACCCGGCCAGAAACTGTTTCCATAAGATGAATTCCAAGTGGTAATATATTCCCAAGATAGAATTCGGTATTAAATGCCATTCATGGGTGATATTTACATTGATTGAAATCACGTGTGCTTGTGATATATATATATATATATATATATATATATATATATATATATATATATATATATATATATATATATATATATATATAATTTCCTTGGTATCATGAGCCTAAATATTTTTGCCTTAAAAACTGCAAGGAAATCTTAAGCATAGCCTAACAAGATACTCTGAACTTCTTCCAAAGTTTAGGAGGGTCTTAGTAGGTTCTCGTTACTAGCAATTACTGCAAACTTGTGCTAAGCTCTGATCTCTGGTCTGGAGTTTTGAAGCTAAGCTTTAGATGCTTACAACTTTTGAATTTATATTTTACATGGAGCGAAGTCTTTACCATAATTTGGTTAGATTTGTTTCCATGAAATAATTTACTGACCATATTACTAGGCCCGATATTAAAAGCTGATTTCAAACTTATGATAAAAATATTAGTGATTTGAAGAACTATAAGAGAGATTACTTGAGTGCTATATTTGGATGAGATCATGATGAGCGGTAGATGTAGATAGTCTGGGTATGCTCTTCGCACTCCCTAAGAGAGATTAGTTTAATAATCGTTCAACTTGGCTCCACAAGGCACTAGAAGAGTTGGAAGACCCAGGCCTACATGGTTGAGGACTACGAAGTATGAAGTGGTAGATGATGAATGGAGAGGTATTGATTTCAAAGCTCAAGATAGAGACGTCTGGAGAAATCTATCCGAGGCCCTTTGCGTCAGTAGGCGTAGGAGGAGATGATGATGATGATGAACTTTGAGAGGTCTATCATCATGACCTCTGAAGGCTAAATAATGCCGAAAGTCTACTAGATTTTGAGACTGAATGAGATAAATTAGGCATAACGTTTCCTTGATAAAGTTGTTGATTGATATACAATTATTAATTCTGGCATATACTTTTCCATGGCGAAATATGTAAATCTGGTGTTTCAGTTAACCTGTTCTGCCTCCTATGCCTTTATTATTTTAGCAAAACCTTCATAGTGACCTATGGCGTTTTACTTACCACAGCCTCTCATAAAAAAGAGGTTTTATATAGTAGTCTTTCTTAAACAATTCTGATGAATTTCTTTCCATGTGGATTAATGGTTATTCATGAACCTTTCTGTGTCCGTTCTAATCTTATATATCACCAATTCTTTATCATCTTTTCATTCTATTCTACCTACATTTTTTTTTCTCTTTTTCCTATTCCCCGGCATTACTGTTGGTCGAAGATTAAACTTTTAACAAATTTTAATCCAACAAATAATATATTTCCCTTTACACATACCTATATTTTTCTTATTTCCTTAAAAAGTTAGATAAATTTTCTGTACAGTCCCTTAATCAAGGTACATCAATCGAAATTATTGGCTAATGAAGACTTATTCTTCACTGTATATGATAGTTTTAATTCCTAACAATTTCGTATAAGATTTATCTGGACTTGGTTCTCATTTATAGCTTTTGTATGATATTCCTTTTCTATACTTTACGCATAAGGAAATCCATTAATCAATAATAGTCATAGATTCTGCAACTATCTCGGTGTTCAGTTTTTATGATTACTATTATTACTTGCTAAGCTTGTCCATAGTATGAAAAGCAGGATGATATAAGCCGAGGGGTCCCAACAGAGAAAATAGCCCAATGGGGGAAGGAAACAAGGAAAAATATTTTAAGAACGGTAACAGCATAAAGATAAATAATTTATAAATAAACTATAACAACATTAACAAAACAAGAGGAAGAGAAATAGGATTGAATAGTGTACCCCAGTGTACCCTCAAGCAAGAAAACTCTAACCCAAGACAGTGGAAGGCCATGGTACAGAGGCTATGGCACTACCCAAGACTAGAGAATAATAGTTTGATTTTGGAATGTTCTTCCCCTTGAAGAGCTGCTTACCATAACTATTATTGCAGGATATCCCTAAGGTGGTCAAAGACAGAGTTCTTTTTTCTTAGTTAAATGTCTATCTTCCGATAATCAGCAAGTCTCTCGAAAAGAAAGCGAAGTTACGGAGCCTTAAGATCTAAACCGGCCCTTTCTTCCTTGGCTATCTCCTGCAACAGTCAACTACTGTAGTTGCCGGGTACATATATGACCGATAACTTGTTTGATTAGTTAATCGCATTACTCTCATGTGAAGTAAAACTCCTGCTCATTGTAGTACACGTTATCTATTACATATATATATATATATATATATATATATATATATATATATATATATATATATATATATATATATATATATATATATATATATTGCTGCCCATGAGC
>NC_090736.1:45519310-45526810 GCF_036898095.1 Palaemon carinicauda | reverse complement strand
CACTGGCATACAGGTATCCTGGACTAGGGTTCAAATCCCGGCCGGTCTGATACTATAGTCTTTGAGTGATTTCGCCTGGGGCTCTGATCCCGAGGTCGTTAAGAGAATCCAGACTTTAATGTATCAATATATATGGCTTATTTGAAATATGAAAAACACGTTTCAATGTGCAAAAATTTATCATTAATCGAATGCCAAGTCCCAAACCTTACAATTAGCTACGATGGTGAAGATGGGTTGATTTCAATTCCAAGTACAGAAAACCTGAATTTGACAGGTATATGTACAGAAGAATTGTCATTGACTTTTATCTTTCTTTGTGGCCGAGTGGCATGGTCACTGGCATACAGGTATCCTGGACCAGGGTTCAAATCCCAGCCGGTCTGATACTATAGTCTTTGAGTGATTTCGCCTGGGGCTCTGATCCCGAGGTCGTTAAGAGAATCCAGACTTTAATGTATTAATATATATGGCTTATTTGAAATATATATATATATATATATATATATATATATATATATATATATATATATATATATATATATATATATATATATATATATATATATATATATATATATATATATATATATATATATCATGGGATGTCGCATCAAGATAAACCAGTTAACTATCCCAATGGGAATACAACTGGTAAGGAAAATCCCAATACAGCAACTCTATGAAATTCAATGTTTATATATAAGGTATAAAAAAGCGTAAATACAGAAACTATTCAAAGACATTAAACAATTTTGTTTCACTCGAGCTAGAGATGTGTATTTCAAAATAGGATTTCTAAATATTGATCAAAGTGAAACGTGCAGGGATAGGGCATCAATATATTGTCTAGGAACGTAATAAAAATACAAGTTTTATTTAAAAGTCAATTTTTTAGGATCAGGTACTAATATAAATTATTTCCTTTCTGTCTCTGCCACCTACACACCTCAATGTAGCATTTTGAAATGTAATTTTTATACAATGCAAAATTATTTTTTTTATGATCGGTTACTATTTTAAAGCTATTCTTTTTTATATTTCATTCAATTAAACCCATTGATATAGCATATTGAAACGTGATATATATATATATATATATATATATATATATATATATATATATATATATATATATATATATATATATATTGTAATAATTAGAACGACATTTTTTTATGACCAGTTACTAAAATGAATTATTTTCTTACTATCTCTTCCAACTGAACACGTCGATACAGCGTGTTGGAATGTAATTTATATTCAAGTTATATTTGGAATCAATTTTTGATGATCAGTTACTAATTTAAAACTTTTTTTTATTTAAGTCAATTAAACCCATCGATATAGCATATATGAACGTAATTTATATAAAAATTTATATCTAAAAAATTTTTTTTCATCATTTACAAATATAAACTATTTTTTTTTCGTTCAATCAAACCTAGATAATATCTGTCTTAGCCCTTAATGCCCAAGGTTCTCATCACATCAAGATGAGTATCACTGCAGAACGAAGACACTCCCTCAGTCACACTGCTTTAGGACTCCTCCAAGTGAAATGGGAGAGTCTCTCTCCTTTACTGGGATGGGAAAAAGGATTTCGAGTAGGGGCTGGTGTGGAATTAGCATTCGAGAAGGGATTCGCATTAAGGCAGTCAGGAGGAAAAGTCTTTGATTAGATTCAGTGGAAGCGAATTTCTGTGATGCAAAAATAAACCGATCCAGATTTTAATGCGTTTCTAGATTACCAGAAGTCTCTTGTTAAAAAAAAAAAATGGAGGTTTGATACAGTGCATTTCAATGCAATTCCAATAATACATAAACATACACATACATTAACATAGTTACATAACCCATACAGTATATATATATATATATATATATATATATATATATATATATATATATATATATATATATATATATATATATATATATATACATATATATATATATATATATATATATATATATATATATATATATATATATATACCCTTTCTGAATGGGGATGCCTTAACGTAGTGAAAGGGTTTTTATATTGCCATGATCAGCAAAGCTGTACTAGTCAGGGCCACCAATACTATGTTGGTTTGCTGTGGGTGATCAGACAAAAATCACCCACCATCACGAATCCATAGTGGCCAGCGTGGTGATGAAAATGGCCCAACCTCACATATAAATAACGACATGTCTGAGGCCTTAAGTTTGTTCTGCAGTGGCCTAGAAACAGCTGCATTTATTGTTGTTGTTGTTCTGCCTTTGTATATATATATATATAATGATAAATTTTGCCCATTTAGACGTGTTTTTCATATTCAAATATGCCATATATTTGTATGAACAGTGACATACCATGTGGTATGTCACTGTTCTTTCCTGGACCAGGGTTCGATTCCCGGCCGGTCAGAAGCTATTGTCTTTGTGTGATTTCGCCTGTAGCTCTGAACTCGAGGTCGGTAAGAGAATACAGACATTAATGAATAAAATATATATGGCTTATTTGGATATATATATATATATATATATATATATATATATATATATATATATATAGATATATATATATATATATATATATATATATATACACAGTATATATATATATATATATATATATATATATATATATATATATATATATATATATATATATATATATATATATATATATATATATATATATATATATATATATATATATATATATATATATATATCCCAAAACCAAAGCTTTTCTCTCTTTAATTCCCATGCTTTGCCTAATGTTCATATTTTGTATCGGGTTAAGTATACGTGCTAAGTATCTTGTCCTAAAGTCTACATTTAAACAATCAGTTCAAAAGTCTTAAAGAACTACCTACTCCATCTACAGGAGTATTTCATAACCAATGAGTTCCCCAAGCAAAACTATTAACAAAGAGCGTCGCAGAAAATTTGATATAATAGAGTTAGTTAATAAATGAGAGATTCACATGGTGAAGTACCTAATATCCTTTCATTCCTCAATGTAAACTAGTGTAATTTGTTAATTAGGCCTACTTGATCTTACATCATACCTCAGGGTACAGATGAGTCTTGGTTAGTACCAGTTATCTCTGTTATGGCATTAACTAGTATCTATTTGCTCTATAGGGAGCTAGATTTTACATAGAAAAGCTTAACAAACAAATAACAAAACATTCCTATCCATGCAGCAATGTGCTTTATTTTACTATTTCAAACAAATAAGATATGTTTTCTCGTTGGCTGAGCTAAGCCGTTAATCCAACAATATCCATTTGTTGATGCTTCATGGATGAACTGCTAGAATTGAATTTGTTATATTTGATAGACGAAGTTTTTACTTGATACGTAAATTTACCAAATTTTATCCTATGAAACGCTGGAAGATGAAAAGAATTAAAGAATAATAACAGTAAAAGAAAGTTTAGTCAGACTTTTTTTATCTATCGGATCCGTCAGAGCTACCACTCAGCTAGTCCTATTCCAGTTCTTGCTCAGGATTATGTAATCCACTGAAACAGGTCCTATTCACCGTTGTGAGCGAAGTCTGTGAACGATGTGGCCAAATAGTTTAGAGAAAGGTAAAGAGAGAGAAATCAAGTATTTTCAGCCCCGTCTCTTTGCGCTAAGAAAGTGATGTCGGTATGATTTATAACATAAATGGAAGTGTAACTACCATAGACTTTATACTAATTTCGCTGGGAAAAAGTAGAAAACCATGAATAGTATCCTAAAGTAAAGCCTGGCTGATACTTGCACGAATTTGTGGCATGCATTTGTCGTGGCAAGTCGTGACATTTTTGTGGCACGCACTGGGAGTTCACGCATAGTTCACGCATAGTTCACGACGAGTTCACGAATGCGTGCCCACATTGGCACGAACTGACACGAACTGGCACGACGAGTTCACGATGAGTTCACACATAGTTTGCGCACTTCACGCATTGGCACGTCGGACATTCTTGGATTGGCTTCGGAAGAGAAAACAATGCTTACTGTCAGAGACACCATTACAAAGAGGAGAAGATACCTATACCTGGCAGCTGCTCTAGCCTTTGTTGGAGAGCAGCAGAAAAGGCTGGCAGAGGAAAAAGAGAAACAAAAGGCAACCCCACCTCGAAGAAAGATACAAAGGAAAGTGTGGGTCAGGGAATGGTTAACCAGAAGGCACGAGTTTGGACAGTATGACAGTCTATTGACTGAACTCCCCAAGGAAGATCAAAGGGGCTACAAAAATTACCTCAGAATCACACCTGACCCGTTTCAAGAGATGGTTGACAAGTTAACCCCGCACCTCCAGAAGCCGTCCACCTTCATGAGGGAACCGCTTCAAGTTGGACTCAAGCTTGCTGTCACCCTCCGCTTTTTAGCCACTGGAAATTCCTATCAAAGTCTGCAGTACAGCTTCAGGGTTGAAGCAAGTACCATCTGCAAGTTCATACCCGAGGTGTATAAGCCGTCATCACGGTCTACAAGGATGAAGTGCTGCGCTGCCCCAAAACTGAAGAGGACTGGAAGGAAGTTGCTGCCAGGCTCAGCTCCAGATGGAATTACCACAACTGTCTGGGGGCTATGGACGGAAAGCACATCGCCATAAAGAAGCCACGCAATGCTGGCTCTTACTACTACAATTACAAGGGCTTCCACAGCATTGTACTGATGGCAGTGGCAGATGCTACCTACAAGTTCCTCTATGTGGATGTTGGGGCAGAGGGTGGTGCGTCAGATGGAGGAACATGGAGCAACTGTTCTCTGCATGATGCTGTAGAAGACAACAGAGCTGGAGTGCCTCAACCAGAACCACTCCCTAATGATGGCCACCCAGTGCCCTATCACTTCGTAGGGGATGACGCCTTTGCTCTCCGAACCTGGATGATGAAACCATTCTCCCATCAGTCACAAGTCCTACAAGAACGCATATATAGCTACAGGTTGTCTCGTGCCCGACGTGTCGTGGAGAATGCCTTTAGAATTTTAAGTCAAAGGTTCCGTTGCTTCTTGACGACGATGCAGCAGAACCCTGAGACCATCAACCTGATCACCATGTGTGCCTGTGTCCTGCACAACCTCGTCCTCATCAGATACCCATGCGCTTTGTCAGAAGTGGACTATGAAGATCCAGACACACATGCTCTGATCCCTGGTGGATGGAGGACTGAGCAACACCTGCAGGGGCTGGTGCCTCTAACCAGCCATCATACCCAGAAGGATGCAAAGGATCAGCGAGACTACCTTTCGCATTACTACATGTCCCCTGCTGGTGCTGTCCTTGGCAAGAAAAAATTGTAGTACCTCCATGAGCTGCATAGTTGTTCCATTTTTTAAATAAAAGAAACGTATCTTTTTCGTCAGTATTTTTTGTTGCCCTTTATTTTTTTTTGAATAAGAAAGCATTTTATTTACATATAAACAGCAGACATCAAATATGTAAAAGTATTACATACCAATTATTTACAAATATTTACAAGTGTCTCATCTCATCTCAGTCAGTGTCGTTGCTGGTATTTTTTTCCCTTCATTTTTTGGTTTATTTTTCTTTCCTTTATATTTAGTGCTTTATTTTTTTTCGTTTCCGTTTTTTCACTTTATTTAAAGGTTATACAGAAAAATAAGTTTTGAAATAAGAAAGCATTTTTATTTATATTAAAACAGAAAACATCAAAAAAAGTTTGGTTGATTTTTATTTCCTTTTTATTATTTGTTCGTTTCCATTTTCTTTCTCTTTATTTTGATGTAATAGAGAAAAATAAGTGTTTTGAAATAAGAAATCATTTTATTTACATTAAAACAGCAAACAGAAATTTTTTTGGTTTATTTTTCTTTCCTTTTTATTATTTTTTTCGTTTCCCTTTTCTTTCTCTTTATTTTAAGGTTAGAGAAAAGTTTTGAAATAAGAAATAATTTTATTTACATTAAAACAGCAAACATCAAACAATTTTTGGTTTATTTTTCTTTCTTTTTTATTATTTTTTCGTTTCCATTTTCTTTCACTGTATTTTAAGGTTATAGAAGTGTTTTGAAATAAAAAATTATTTTATTTACATTAAAACAGCAAACATCAAAATTATTTTGGTTTATTTTTATTTCTTTTTTATTATTTGTTCGTTTCCATTTTCTTTCTCTTTATATGAAGGTTATACAGAGAAATAAGTGTTTTGAAATAAAAAAAATGATTTCATTTACATTAAAACAGCAAACATCAAAAAATTTTTGGTTTATTTTCTCTCCTTTTTATTATTTTTTCGTTTCTATTTTCCTTCTCTTTTTTTTTTAAGGTTATAGAAGGGTTTTGAAATAAGAAATCATTTTATTTACATTAAAACAGCAAACATAAAAAAATGTTGGCTTATTTTTCTTTCCTTTTTATTATTTTTTCGTTTCCATTTTCTTTCTCTCTATTTTAAGGATATAGCAAAGTCTTGAAATAAGAAATAATTTTATTTACATCAAAACAGCAAAAGTCAAAAAAAATTTTGGTTTATTTTTCTTTCTTTTTTATTATTTTTTCGTTTCCATTTTCTTTCTCTGTATTTCAAGGTTATGAAAGTGTTTTGAAATAAAAAATCATTTTATTTACATTAAAACAGCAAATATCAAAAAATTTTTTTTTTACTTTTATTTCCTTTTTATTATTTTTTCGTTTCCAATTTCTTTCTCTTTATTTTAAGGTTATAGAGAAAAATTAGTGTTTTGAAATAAAAAATCATTTTATTTACATTAAAACAGCAAACATCAAAAATTTTCTGTTTTATTTTTTTTTCTTTGTTATTATTTTTTCGTTTCCATTTTCTTTCTTTTTATTTTAAGGTTATAGAGAAAAATAAGTGTTTTGAAATAAAAAATAATTTTATTTACATTAAAAGAGCAAACATCGAAAAATTTTTGGTTTATTTTTCTTTCCTTTTTATTATTTTTTCGTTTCCATTTTCTTTCTCTTCATTTTAAGATTGTAGAAGTGTTTTGAAATAAGAAATCATTTTATTTACATTAAAACAGCAAACATCAGAAATTTTATGGTTTATTTTTCTTTCTTTTTTATTATTTTTTCGTTTCCAATTTCTTTCTTTTTATTTTAAGGTAATAGAGAAAAATAAGTGTTTTGAAATAAAAAAATATTTTATTTACATTAAAACAGCAAACATCAAATATGTACAATTATCACAGTCCAATTATTTACAAATATTTACAAGTGTCACATCAGTCAGTGTCCTTGTCCTTGGTGGTTGTGATACCGCTGCGTGGGGATGCCTGCTGGACTGGCGGGGTGTTGGGTTCCTTGGAGGTGTAGAGGGGTGAGGGTGACATGGCCTCTTCTAGGTTGCTCTCGAGGGACCCCGGGGTCAGGACAGTGAAGCTGAGTGGTGTCAAAAGGTGTCTTGAATGTGGATGACAGCGACGACAATGAAGGTGTTGGTGAAGGAGCCTGGACAAGGGTGGGTGACGATAATGAGGTTGATGGTGAAGGACCCTGGACAAGGGTGGCTGACGGTG
>NC_090736.1:45506810-45514310 GCF_036898095.1 Palaemon carinicauda | reverse complement strand
AATTCTCAGCATTAAATCTAAAATTTGAGAGATGAATAATCATTCAGTGTAAATGAAACCGGAAATGAATAGCACGTTCTCAAAGGATTCCAAACTCGATCGTTTAAGGATGGATGCATTGGGCAATGACCCGGACTATCATTCAAAGGAGTAGCATTACTTGATCTGAATTCCAATGCTGTAAAACTGTTTCGATAATCAACATTCATTTACATCCATAAGCTTCGCTGGTACAGAACTTCATCTTTTACCACATTTATAGTGACTCAGTTCATTATAATGTTGTGTATAAAGAATGACTGTATTGCTTGCATGTCGGGTTTATTTGCCAACCTTAACTTTAGCAGTTGACTGCATTTACTTTTTACAACACCTTAGCATATGACTGATTTCTTTTTTACGAAATGCCTTTAGCAACAAAAAATATAATTTACAGGTTCCTTATCAATTTCATTAACTTTCAAGAGTAAACTAAGAGTAACTATTTACTATTGTTTCTAATAACTGTTCCTCCAAACAAATACATCTTTATTAAGAGAACAGACACACTCTTACACGTGTATATATATATATATATATATATATATATATATATATATATATATATATATATATATATATATATATATATATATATATATATATATGTGTGCGTGTGTGTGTATTTTTGTATTTGTGTGTGACTATTTGTATGTATGCATGTAAACGTATATAGTATATTAACTATAAATATGTGTATATACATATTTACATACATATATATGTATATGTGTATATGTGTGTATGCATATAAATATATATATATATATATATATATATATATATATATATATATATATATATATATATATATATATATATATATATATATTGTATATAATCGTATCTATATATATATATATATATATATATATATATATATATTGTATATAATCGTATCTATATATATATATATATATATATATATATATATATATATATATATATATATATATATATATATATATATGTATATATATGTATATATATATATATATATATATATATATATATATATATATATATATATATGTGTGTGTGTGTGTGTGTGTGTGTGTGTGTGTGTGTGTGTGTACATTGCGCCACTTAGAAAACAATTCTGGAAATACACATCTATTCTCTGTATATCACATTAATTCTCTTTTAAATTCCCAAAACTCATCAGTCCACTCTCTCTCTCTCTCTCTCTCTCTCTCTCTCTCTCTCTCTCTCTCTCTCTCTCTCTCTCTCTCTCTCTCTCTCTCTCTCAGATATGAACATTATAAACAGAAATGGAAGAAGGAAATGAGGATGAGATTTTTTTGCCTCTTCCTGAAATGAAGATGAAATGGAAAAATCTTCTTGATATAGTTTGCAAATTTAATTCTCCTTTTTATTTAAATAAATTCATTTTCGGATATCAATTTTTAGTTCACTTCTTGATTTCCTTTTTTTAATCCTCCTATCCTATTGTAGTTATTTTTCTCCATGCCTGTATTCAATGAAGTTAGCATAGTACTTTTTGATATTGAAAAATAAATAGTGATTTATTTATATATATATATATATATATATATATATATATATATATATATATATATATATATAGAGAGAGAGAGAGAGAGAGAGAGAGAGAGAGAGAGAGAGAGAGAGAGAGAGAGAGAGAGAGAGAGAGAGAGAGAGAGAGATGTCTTGCATCACTTGCTAAGATACTTCTCTAATTAAACTAGTGGAATTCAGTTCATCCTCGTAATGCAAAGGTTTTGGAATTTTCCCCTTATTTTTATATTTCATTATTCTTAATATCATTCTGTCCTCTGATGGGCAGAAATATTATTTCCTTTATGAATGACAAATGATTAACTGGTCAGAAGAACCAAAATGTGAGTGGAAAGAAACAGTATATCCTCCTTCTAGAATCTCTATATTAATGAAATATTTTCTTCAGGTATTGATTTTGCCCAGTGTTTCTCTGTTATTTAAAGGTTTAAATGCTGCTCATGAATGGCAGAGGCAAAGGACAGTGAAAATACCCTATCTGGCGAGACAATGCCCTTGAGACTAACCATAGATACATAATTATGATCAGCGCCCAAGACCCCTCTCCACACACGCTAGGACCTGGGAGTGCCAAGTAATGGTTGCTGATGACTTAGTATTTAGTCTTCCAGGATCCCCCAAACTCCCCATCCTTAGCTCACAAGGATGGTGAGGTTGCAGACACTACGAGAAACTATTGAGCTTGAGCGTGACTCGAATCCCAGTCCAGTGATCGTCAGGCAGGAACGTTTCCAATAAGAATAGGGAAAGCGAGCATAAACTAATAATAACCAACTTAAAGGGGGACGTGGTAAACTAGCTGGAAATAATTCAGCAACCAGGTATTGGTCCTTTGAATAAGGATAAATGCTAATGGAAATATTATCCACCTCCATGATATGAGTTTATTAACTGTAGACTATTCTTTTTACACATGAAAATAACAAGTATATAAATACACTTGTTTATTTGATAGAAATGCAAAACTGGAAATAATAAACAATGTAATGGCCATTTAAGTTTATTTTGGAGTTTTTTTAAAACGTCTATATGGATTCTGTTGATATTGAAAGAGGGGAATAGAAGGGCCAAATAAACAAGGGAAAAAAAACATAAAAAAAACGAATATATTATAAATAACTAGACTTCCAGTTACCAACATTTGATACGTTTATTTTTTTTTTCCTTGCCCAGAGCTAACCTTATAAGCTCAAGTATTGGTTGCCATAACGCGAATCTTCCAACTATTTCTATAGAAAGCATCTTTCCATACCTATTTGAAACGTCCCTACCTGGCATTCTGCTGGACGGGCAAACGAGTCCCGCCCAAACTCGATAGTGTCTTGTAGTTTTTGTAACCTCACCATCCTTGTGAGCTAAGCATAGAGGGTTTGGAGGAGTCACCAGCATCCATTGCCTGCCCTCCTTGGTCGTAGCTTGGGTGGAGAGAGAAGGGTTGGGCACTGATCTATGGATATATGATCAATCTCTAGGGTATTGACACTGCCCCTTGCATATGGCATTCATGAGTGGTCTTTAGACCTTTAAACCCTTTTTTTCCAAATCCGGCTATTTATAATTCTTTGCTTCCGACTATACCTTAACCCCACCCTCAACCCCCCCTAAAAAAAAACCTTTCACCAAAGATTTCTTCTTTTCATTCACTTCACCCTTCCTTACCACATGTCCTTACCATCACAATCTTGATACCTTTACCAGGACAATAATCTTTACCACCTTAGACTACTCTTTTCTGTTCGCTTAGGTTTTCCCTTCCTTAATAATGTCCACTGGTCTCAATGTGGTACAAAATATCATTATATCCAGTTATTCTATGGGTCGTTCTTTTGTCATGTACTACCCCAAATGCCCCCCTCCACCCCCCACCCCACATCACCCCCTATCATCCTATGCCCCCTAAAATGGTGGCCTATTTGTAACGAACCTGCCTTGTGATCGCCAGACTGGGGTTCGAGTCTGGCTCAAACCCGTTAATTTCTTTAGTGGCTGCAACCTCACCATCCCTATGAGCTAAGGATGTGGGCTTTTGGGGAGCTTATAGGTTTACCTACTTAGGCATCAGCAGGGAGCTTGGGTGCCTATCATATGTATATAAGGTCAGTCTCTAGGGCATTGTCCTACTTGATAGGATAATGTCACAATCCCTTGTCTCTGCCATTCATGAGCATCCTTTAAAAAAACCCTACTTACTAAGACATGTCGCAAGTACTTGAAATTCCCTATGGCCAAATTTTACCAACACTCTCCCTCATTCTTATCCCTCTGTACAATTCTTCTTCAGTCTGTCGTAATCACCAGTTTAGTCACATATACCTGATACCTATTACCATAAGGCTTAAGCTTTAATTCCTAGTCCTTTCTTTAAGTACATCAATAACCCGCACAAAGAAAAAAAAGAGCTAAATACATATCCTTTAAGTAATTAAACTTTTAAATTTAAACCGTTGTGTTCGTGAGTCTTTTATTACTACTATTCGTATTTCTATACATCATTCCAACCAACCAAACTAGCTTCTCTGGCATTCTTCTCTTTCTAATAAACCAAAAAAATTACATTTAGATAACACATCAAAAGCATATTACACATCGGACACCCGACCAGAATGAAAGTGTAGAGTGAAACTTATGTAAAGAGCATATTGTTTTTTCGTAAGTCTTTATTCGTAAATTATAAGATCTAGTAAAATAATTTGTCTGGAGGATATTATTGGACTTGGATTTTCCAGCAATGCCGTTTCTCTTTTTAAATGAGGCGTTCTGCGAAATGTAATATTCATTTGTCGTAGACCGCAAGAATTGCATTGCAACGTCAAAACCACTAAGAATTATTTGCCTCTTGCCATCCCAGCGTGGCCGGTTCCTTACAGGGTTGTCAGGTTTTCTAAATGAGAAAAGGCCAACTTCTAATGAACGGCAGCTTTTAAAGGCCAACGCATTTTTAGAAAAAGGTGAAAAATATGGCATTTAACGCCAACCTTTTTTCATGATATTACTAAATACGTAGACCTATATTATCAAATTTCTTGAGCTTGCTTAATGAGAACAAAAATCAAACACTTCCCTACACCTGGCAC
Source organism: Palaemon carinicauda (assembly GCF_036898095.1). Classification (NCBI taxonomy): domain Eukaryota; kingdom Metazoa; phylum Arthropoda; class Malacostraca; order Decapoda; family Palaemonidae; genus Palaemon; species Palaemon carinicauda. The sequence goes on along the minus strand of NC_090736.1, from coordinate 45,509,658 downwards.
AAGATTAGTTTGCCATTAAGAGGATGTTGTAAGCCCAGGGGCTCCAACAGGGAAAATAGCCCAGTGAGTAAAGGAAACAAGGAAAAATAAAATATTTTAAGAACAGTAACATTAAAATAAGTATCTCCAATATAAACTACAAAAACTTTAACAAAACAAGAAGAGAAAAAAATACAATAGTAGGCTCGAGTGTACCCTCAAGCAAAAGAACTCCAACCCAAGACAGTGGAAGACCATGGTACAGGGGCTATGGCATTACCCAAGACTAGAAAACAATGGTTTGATTTTGGAGTGTTCTTCTCCTAGAAGAGCTGCTCACCATAGCTAAAGAGTCTTCTACCCTTACCTAGAAGAAAATGGCTGAGAATAAAAGCTGCCATTGATGATTGTAGTTGATAAAGCTGTTATCATTATACATTCTTTTCTTCTTCAATTAACCTGCCTTTTTCCATTTTTGTATGGGGTAAGCACGGTTGCCTTCATTTTGAAGGACTTTGCTTTGGTTTTGAGGTAGATTGTAGTCGTAAATAAATTATAGCTAAGTTTAATAAATTCCCTTTTTAATGATTCATTACAATACTGTTATTAAAATATTTTATTCTAATTGTTCATTTCTTCTCTTATAGTTTTTTTTTTTATTTCCTTGTTTCCTTTTATCTCCGCGCTATTTTTCGCTTAATAATAATAAGAATAGGGAAGTGGGGAATATGGGGAAAGGAAGAGTACCCCTGGATACAATCCGGTTTATAGCTCAAAGGCAGGTACTCGTGATGGGAAAGATTAAGGAAATAGGGAGAAAGAGAAGTACAGGAGAAGAATAAAAGAGTGGGGCAGACCCTCTTGCTATATTAGGGAATTGGTATTATTATTTCAGTATGGCTAGTATTTTTTTTTTTTTTTTTTTTTTTTTTTTTCCGCTGTCGGTGCCCTTGGGATTATAGCGTCCTGCTTTTCCAACTAAGGTTATAGCTTAGCTAATAATAATAATAATAATAATAATAATAATAATAATAATAATAATAATAATAATAATAAACACTACCAATGTATTCATACCATAGAAAATATAATGATACCATGAAAATGACGTCATATAAGAACACTAACGCCTTTACGTGCCGTTATTTTACACATAAATATATTTTACATATTAGGGAAATCCTCTTTTCCCGAGTTAGGTAACTTATAAAACTATTTTATTTTACAAAAGTGAAATAAAAATAATGTGGAATATATACTGATTTTCTTGAGAATAGGTATACATTAATCTCTCTATTTTCAAATATTCATAATTTGGTTTCCCTCACTTATGCTTTTGGGTATGGAAAAAGAAAACATTTTTTTTTTTTTTTTTTGGCAGCAAAATTATCTATAAAAATTTTTTTATATATGAATAAGTGATGCTCATGTGCCCTTACTTATAAGGAAAGTTGCATAATAACCAACTATTCCCAAAAATCATATATATATATATATATATATATATATATATATATATATATATATATATGTGTGTGTGTGTGGTGTGTGTGTGTGCACATATATATATATATATATATATATATATATATATATATATATATATATATATATATATATATATATATATATATGAACATCTATACACCGACAAATGTATTTATATATAAACACACACACACATATATATATATATATATATATATATATATTATATATATATATATATATACACACACATATATATATATATATATATATATATATATATATATATATATATATATATATATATGTGTGTGTGTGTGTGTGTGTGTGTGTGCATATTTATAGATAGATAGATAGATAGACAGATTTGTGTTTTATGATGGTGTTGCTGTAATTTCATGAATCTGAAAAAATCTCCCAGTCAATTTTATTACATCTTGTAATTTTAGTAATAACTATTCAATTTTTCAAAAAATAAATGAAATATACAGGAATAGTTGTGCGGTTTTATTTGATATTGATGTTACTGTGATAAAAAAAAAAATATTGAAAAGTATATCTAAAAGTTTAAAAAATATAATATTTTTTGGTATTTTCCATCACCGGTCTTTTGTTATTTCCAATGCCAAAGATGTTATTCAAACTGTCAGCAAACTTTTGAATATTCAAGATATTTATCTTGTATTTTTACGTGAAAAAAAAATAATATCATTCTGAGAATCCTAGTACTCGTTTACGGAATATCTATAGGTAATTCTGTTTTTTTCTCTTCATAACTGCTCGCTATGGAGTTCGAAGGCAGTATTGAATAAAAGCCTATTAACACTCATATTTAAAATAAAAAAAAAAAAAAATAAAAAAAAAAAAACATATGTCAAATACCATCAACTTGTTCTTTTCCATTACTAACTGTAGCGAAAAAAAAACGAAAAACAGACACAGAAAAATTCATTTGTTTTTGTCGCTTAAAGGACAGGACGGTCATAGAATTTAAAAATGTTTGCCTCGAGTGTTTACATCCATTCTAGTCGAATAGCAATTCTTTGTTATCATCTATCTTCCAATAGTATCGGTATAAGTAGTAGTAGTAGTAGTAGTAGTAGTAGTAGTAGTAGTAGTAGTAGTAGTAGTAGTAGTAGAAGTAGTAGTAATGGTAGTAGTAGTAGTAAGTAGATTTCCTGGCACTATGGTCAGGATTGACTCTGGCAACAATAAACCTTTAAATCACATACCATTGACAATTCATCTATTATTTCTGATTTTATCTCAATAGTAGTAGCTGCAGTAGTAGTGGTAATAGTAGTACTAGACTGCTCAGCACTATAGATCAGGATCGGCTCTAGCAGCAATAAACCTTTTTTTTAAGGAAAAAAAAAAGAAA
>NC_090736.1:45499505-45506310 GCF_036898095.1 Palaemon carinicauda | reverse complement strand
TCTGAGATCATAATAACAAACAGCAGCGCAGCTGATACCGTACCTTGTGGAACGCCAGATATTACCTGATCTTCATCTGATTCTCGTCATTTGCAACCACTGTCTGTTTTCTGTTTTGCAGGAATTCTTTCACCTAATTTCCTATCTTTCCCACAATATTATGCTCTTTTTTTTTTCTCAAATATATTATGGTCTACCTTGTCAAAGGCTTTTGCAAAATCTAGATAGATCACATCTGTGTCTTTTTCATTTATAAATATCTTTTTATATTTTCATAGTGTGCTACCAGTTGGGTTTTTATACTTTTTCCGGGCACAAAACTGTGTTGACCTATATTGAACAAATCATTTTTAACCAAAATGATTCATTATTTTCTTTTTTATTACCCTCTCATACACTTTCATATGTGAGGTTAAACTAACAGGTCTATAATTGCTAGCCTCTAGTCTTGGTCCACTTTTGAAGATAGGGGTTATATAAGCTAATTTATGTTTAACATATATCTCTCTCATATCTACACTTTGTCAGTATTGCAAGTGGCTTCGCGATAGTGTGTGCAGTTTTTTTTTAGCAAAATCGCTGGAACTCCATCTGGTCCGGCTGCTGATCCATTTTTAATTTCACTTATAGCCTTGACAATATCTTCTTCATTAGTATCTATATCCGATAGATATTCAACATTTTCTTTTCTCATTTCTGTTTCATTATTCTCATTCGCAATTCTTGGCGTGAACTCACTCTTATAATTTTCTGCTGATATGTTGGATATTTCCTTTTTTTTATTCGTGAACCTTCCTTCAATACTTAGAGGGCCTATTTTTAATCTCCCTTTATTCATCTTTTTTGCATTGGATTAAAGTACTTTGGGTTTTGTTTTTGATATTTTGAAGTGTCCTTTCTTCTAAGTCCCTTTTTTCATTTTCTTTCGATTGTATAATTTTTTTTCTGCATTTTCTATCTTACTTTTTATTTCCATCATTTTCCACACATTTTTTTTTCTTTTGCAAGATTTTTCTTCCACTTTTTAATTTTCTGAAATAAGATCCTTCTGTCTCTTGGTATGCATGTCTGTTGTTTATTGTTTTTTTTTTTTTTCGGTACATATTTTTCAACAATTTTCTCCAGTATTTTGTACAGTGTGTCCGTATTTACCTGTATACTATCCCTTACGAACACATTTTTCCATTCTTTGTTCAGTTCTTCATTTATTTATGACCATTTTATATTCTTACTATAAAAATTATATTTTCCATATCCTTCCCAACCTTTTGTGCTTTGATTATCTCTGATATCACTTGCTTTGGTATGGACTATTAATTCTATGACATTGTGGTCTGAAATTCCCGTGTTATACACTATCATTTCTTTAACATAATTCACCTCATTCACAATTACTAGATCTAGGACATTTTCCTTTCTTGTTGGAATGTGGTTTATTTGTTGCATATTATGTTCTAATAGCATATCTTGAAGGTTTTCAAATTACCTCTTATCTTCTGCGCTACTATTGCTCTCTTTTTTATAGGTATATAGACAACCACTTTCTTCTATCCGTTCTTTCCAATCCACGAAAGGAATGTTAAAATCTCCGGATAGGAGTATATTCCAGTCTTTAAGGTTTCTACATAGATCATCTAATTTTTCTATTATTATACCAAACTCCTCAGTATTAGGGAGTCTGTAAACTAAAATATTCACTAGATTTTCAAATTCAATTTCTACCGCAATCAATTCACATTCTGTGTTGCTGTATTTTTCACAGACTTTTCCTTGATTTATGTCTCTTCCATATATTGTGGTTCCCCCTTGATTCCTATTTGTTCTGTCTGATCTATATGTTTGGAAACCCTTTATCTGGTCATCACTGCCAGTCTGCTTGGGAATACCATGTTTCACTTATATTTAATAAATCTATTTTTTCAATTTGGGTTAGTTCTTCTAAGAACTCTATTTTCCTTTTAGTGTTACTCGTGACTAAACCCTGTGTATTCATCACTATTATGGTTTGTGTTTCATCCCCATTATTTAGTATTGGTAATATTGATTTTCCCATGCTTCCTTCCTGTTATGATATGATGTTCTTTTCTTCATTTCCAGGAATTCTGCTATTAAAAATCCAACTTTTCTATCATATTTGCTCTTTCGCCTTCATATTTATTTTTGTGTGTATACCTGCAATTATCCCCATATCTGCACCCACCCCTGGCATTATAGATGCATTCTTTGTAGTTGGGCCCTCTAGATGTGCATATATGGGTTGAAAGGCATCATATCTTGGGGCCTTTTGTGCATAGCACGGTATATACTCTGCTTATTTTGTTTTGTTTCATTTTTTGCTTTCCTTTTTCTTTTCTCTTTGCTGAGTTTTTCTTACTTTCATTCATGGTTGCAGGAAGCATATATCAATGTTTTTTGTTGAATTTGTATCCTTTTCCTTCTTCTAGGTTTTGCATGTTTTTGGATGGAGAGAGAGAGAGAGAGAGAGAGAGAGAGAGAGAGAGAGAGAGAGAGAGAGAGAGAGAGACAGAGAGAGAGAGAGAGAATGCTTTTGCATGGACAATATTTCCCAGCTGACAAAGATAACTATGTTGGAGGGAAGGATAAAGGTAAATAATATTACTGAAAATATTTAAAGAGAGAGAGAGAGAGAGAGAGAGAGAGAGAGAGAGAGAGAGAGAGAGAGAGAGAGAGAGAGAGAGACAGAGAGAGAGAGAGAGAGAGAGAGAGAGAGAGAGAGAGAGGGGAGGGGTTATTTATCAATTCTTTACACATCTATATTGACTCGCTTTCGTGAAGAGATGATCCGTACTATTTTTTTGTGTGTGTATAAAACCCTTTCCGTGTCTTTCAGTCTCCTATTTCGCTAGTTGAGACACAGACCGGGGGAAAATAAAGCCAAGAGACGCTCTTCACGTCTGCTATTTTTGCTGGAGAGTGTCATCATCAGCGGACCAAACGAGATCTAAGGTGATGTTACATGTCCTCGTCTCACGGTCAATGAAATGTTTGAAACACCGCAGAGAAAGAGAGAGAGAGAGAGAGAGAGAGAGAGAGAGAGAGAGAGAGAGAGAGAGAGAGGGAGGGGGGGTTATTTATCAATTCTTTACACATCTATATTGACTCGCCTTCGTGAAGAAATGATCCGTACTATTTTTTTTTTTTTGTGTATAAAACCCTTTCCGTGTCTTTCAGTCTCCTATTTCGCTAGTTGAGACACAGACCGGGGGAAAATAAAGCCAAGAGACGCTCTTCACGTCTGCTGTTTTTGCTGGAGAGTGTCATCATCAGCGGACCAAACGAGATCTAAGGTGATATTACATGTCCTCGTCTCACGATCAATGAAATGTTTGAAACACCGCAGAGAGAGAGAGAGAGAGAGAGAGAGAGAGAGAGAGAGAGAGAGAGAGAGAGAGAGAGAAGAGAGAGAGAGAGAGAGAATGCTTTAACACAGCCAATTTTTGTAAGCTGAAAAAGATAGCTATGTTGATGGGGAAGATGAAAAGAGAGAGAGAGAGAGAGAGAGAGAGAGAGAGAGGAGAGAGAGAGAGAGAGAGAGAGAGAGAGAGAGAGAGAGAGAATGCTTATACAGGGACAATTTTTCCCAGCTGAAGAAATAGGATACTTTGGTGCGAGACATGAAAGTAAATTTTATAATTGAAATTATTTGAAGAATTTTCTTTCTTTGAAGGCTTGCTTTGATGATAATGTATATTTTGAAGAAGGGCCATAAAATCTATTATATTCTCAGATTTCATAATGAATAATTTGCTGGTGCATTGGTAAAGAGTTATAAAGATTTTGATTCGGTTATACGTCCAGGGGAAAGAATAATCTTTGATATTGAGAATAAGTTTGATGTAATTCCAAGTCAGGTTTTTATAAATGGAAGCAAATGATTTCAAAATCAATTTGAATTGAGTTCATGGAAATACAAAAGGATTTAACTTCGAGATAAATTTGATATTTTTATTCGTTATTTTCACGAATTATAAAAAAATTTGCTCTCATATCATTATTGTTTTTTTAAAGTAAAGAATATTACTTTGAAATCAAGTACATAATTTTGATTGGAATATAATTTAATTGTTTTGCAAATAGGAAAATAATTCACTTTGTTAGGAAGAATAAAACTTGCATAGGAATCTGAATCCTTTAATTACAATTATGAGATGAATTAATTTTGATATTTAACAGGAAAAAACTAGTATATTCCCGGGTAATTTGTTGTTGTCAGCAAACATTTACCTGTGATATGAAGGATATAATTTTTATGTGATTTTGAGTATTTTCTTTTCTACTTTTTGAAACGAAAACGATAAAATTTGATATAATAGACATAATATTAATATTATTTTGAGCTGATTTTATTTGTAAAGAAAAGGAAATCCATTTAAGAAATTAACTTTGGTGTTGTTTTATTCAGCTCTATTTAAATGAAAAATTAATTTTATCTTAAATAAAGGAACGTAATTATACAGAAATATAGAAATTTAGAAATGATGATATTCCTATCTCTTCCGTAAATTACCATCATTAGACCGGTGATCTATCTGATATATGAGATGCCAATATGAAATGAACAATTGAGCATCGATAAACATTACTTTAAAGGATATGAAGCTCTCATAATCAAACCATTGTTCTCTAGACTTGGGTAGTGCCATGGCCTCTGTACCATGGTCTTCCACTGTCTTGGATTAGTGTTCTCTTGCTTGAGGGTACACTCGGGCACACTATTCTATCTTATTCCTCTTCCTCTTATTTCGTTGAAGATTTTATTTTATATATAAAATATTTATTTTAATTGTTATCACTGTTCTTGAATATTTTATTTTAATTGTTAATTAATTCTCTTATTTCCGGTTTCCCTTCCTCACTGGGGTATTTTCCCTGTTGGAGCCCTTGGGCTTATGATATTTTGCTTTTCCAACTAGGGTTGTAACTTAGCAAGTAGTAGGTTAGCCAGGGCACCAGCCACCCGTTGAGGTACTACAGCTAGAGAGTTATGGGATCCTTTGACTGGCCAGACAGTACTACATTGAATCCTTCTCTCTGGTTACGGTTCACTATCCCTTTGCGTACACACATCGAATAGTCTGGCATATTCTTTACAGATTCTCCTCTGTCCTCATACACCTGACAGCGCTGAGATCACCAAACAATAATTTTTCACCTAAAGGGTTAACTACTGCATTGTAATTGTTCATTGGCTACTTTCCTCTTGGTAAGGGTAGAAAAGACTCTTTAGCTATGGTAAGCAGCTCTTCTAGGAGAAAGCCACTCCAAAATCAAACCATTATTCTCTAGTCTTGGGTAGTGCCATAGCCTCTGTACCATAGTCTTCACTGTCTTGGATTAGAGTTCTCTTGCTTGTGGGTACACTCGGGCACACCATTCTATCTAATTTCTCTTTCTCTTGTTTTGTTAAAGTTTTTAGTTTATATCGAAATATTTATTTAGATGTTGTTGCTGTTCTTGAAATATTTATTTTTTCCTGCTTCCTTTCCTCAATGAGCTATTTTCCTTGTTGGGGCCCCTGGGCTTATAGCATCCTTCTTTTCCAACTAGGGTTGTAGCTTAGCAAGTAATAATAATAATAATAATAATAATAATAATAATAATAATAATAATAATAATAGGGGATGCCAGCAATTTTTTATATTTTTTCCGATAATATTGGAGAATTCATAGTCTGACATTCTGTTGGATGGGAATTCGCGACTTGTTGAAGTTCGATAGTGTCTAGTAACGTTTGCGCTCTCACCACCCATGTGAGCTAAGGATGTGGGGTTTAGGGAGAGCCTATTAGCAAGCGCTGCCTTGCCGTCCCAGGTCTTAGCCTTATGGCTTGGGCGCCGATCATATTTATATCTAGTCAGTCTCTAGGACAATGTCCTATCCCTTGCTTCTGCCATTCATGAGTGACTTTGAAACCTTTTAATTTTGTAATAAATTGCCGATGGAAATAGGTCTCGGCTATTGTAAACCAGAGGAATTGGCGTAATTTCATATTCCTCACCTAAAAAAAAAAAAAAACATTATTTTCTATATATTATTTTTTGTCTCAGACAATTCCATACTGAACAAAATTTGGTGAACTTTGGAAGATTCACTCGCATAACGATAGAGACCATGGCTCCGAAAAAGGTGCATCATCAATAATTATTTACACCATTTATTATTTTTTACATTACTTTAAACTAAATTCCTTCCAGTGATAAAGATGAAAAAAAAAATATTATTTTTGTACACTATAATTTAGTATAAAAGAGTCATTTGCATGTTTTTATAAAGATGATAAACAAGATTCAGTCATAAGGAAACTTGTATTCAAGATGCACATAACAGTCTCAAAACCTTACAGCTTATCGATGCAAGATTACTGAGAGAGAGAGAGAGAGAGAGAGAGAGAGAGAGAGAGAGAGAGAGAGAGAGAGAGAGAGAGAGAAAAAAAACTTTTCATAGTCTTGATCATCCATATTTTTGCAGCCCCAAAATTTTACTGAATATTCAAATTTGCAACATACCGCTAGAGTGCAAAATTTGTTTTGCTATGCGGGAACTAAATGAGATCGTCTTAATTACGGAACTCATTCATCCATAAAATTTGTTCATTTCCTGCTTTTTTTTTTTTTTTTTTTTTTTGCTATCTGTAAGGATCAATTTTGTTATTCTTAATGTACATCTATTATAGATAGTTTTCAAGACGTATATATATATATATATATATATATATATATATATATATATATATATATATATATATATATACCTATATATATATATATATATATATATATATATA
>NC_090736.1:45487005-45492005 GCF_036898095.1 Palaemon carinicauda | reverse complement strand
AAGTCAGGAGAGAGGATATGAGGCTGAAGTTGAGAATAAGTTAATAGCGCACTGAGGGAAGTGGAGGGAGGAGGGGTAGCGAGTGGGGTATTGTTTATAGAAATTGCCAATCAAGCTAAACGTCATGATTTATAGCACAGGTAATAAGACCAGTGTTAATGTATGGATCGGAAATGTGGGCTCTAAGACAAAAAGAGGAAGCAAAGCTTAAGAGAAACAGTGATGAGAATGCTGAGGTTGATTATTGGAATATCACTGCTTGAAAGATTGTAAAATGATGAAACAAGGAAGAGTGGCAGGAGTAGTAAAGATTACAGAGGTAATAAGAGTTTCACAACTGAGATGGTGTGCACACGCGTCTGAGGATGAAAGTAAGTGAGGGAGTGAGGAGGGCTTGGGAGGAACCTGTTACCGGGGGAGAAGATCGAGGGGGGAGGCAGAAAAGTAGATGGCAAGATAAGGTAAAGGATGATATAGAGAGAATAAGTTTGGGGGAAGATGATGCTTTGATAGAAGACATTAGAGAGGGTGCATCAAGCAACCGACCCCTTAATGTAAGGATAACAGTGGAAACTAGCTCTTTAATGTATAGGGGAGATAGTAGTCATATATGGATATCCTATCAGCAGTACATACGCACATCGTATTATTGATTCCTAGTGTTATATGCTTCCCCATTTATGGCGCGCAATCCCATTTAATTGTAAATATCCTATCACCAACATCCTACTCGGATTGGTGGATGAAGGCAGACTGAATAGGAGGTGCGATGAATATGTTTCCATTACCTAATGGGAGGAGGCATTGTGGCAGAAAGGTCATTTCAGCTTATGTAAAAATGTGTCATTTGATAGGCGGGAGGGTGTCAATGCAATCCTGGAAACAAATCCAGAATTAAACTAAACTACCGTATTCATGAATTCGGTATATGAAAGGAAAGTGAAATAGTTGAATCTTAAATAGGCTTACTGTGGTCTAAAAGTGTGTATGTAGTCATGTAAATGAAAACGCAGCAACTCCATCACTGAATCATTTATAAACCAATACCACTACGAGAGTAAAAAGCTTACCCTGAAAAGTCTGAAATCAGGTTGAAAAAAAAAAAAAAAAAAAAAAAAAAAAAAAACTTTGGTACAACCTATGCCATGAAATTTGATAAAAGAAGATTTTATGCTCCATGTTTTAGTATGCATAAACAGGTGGCTGATCTCAGCTTTAAGCTTATGAATAGAAAGAGATTTTCACTACGGCCGTCCTTCACTGCCTACATTAACTGCATTTGAGAGTCCATGCAGAGCCTGATTAATATACTTAATACAAATTAGTAGGATTAATAAACGTAACGGAGAACAATATCTCAAGACCAGTTGAAACTTTTTAACCCATACTAAAGATATCCAAAATAAACACTCAACCTTAATAATTAATTCATGCAGTCAATGATTATTTTTCAAATTATATATTCCACTCAAGCTGGTATTGTGTAGGTCTTTAATCGTTGTTTATCTGTGTTTATATCAGAACGTAAGAATGCTACCATGTCACAGTATACTGATGTGAATGTCCATCGCAGTCCTGGCGCTAGAAGTTATAATCAATCAATCAATCGATCATCACAAATTTTATCTGGCAGAAACGATATCTATGTCTGTCTGTCTGACTATGAAACAATTTGGTTGTCCCTTGATATTTAACTACACGTTTCTTTATGTTAATAGTAAATGTTACAGGATAATCCTTCCCTTTTTTATAATTTGCTCACCTTTGGGAATACTGTAAAATAGAAGAATTTACCATTTACTTTACTTTTACTGAAATAATTTATATCTAAATAACATTACCGATAGCAATGACCTTTTTCGTTTCGATTCGTAAAATATAAAAGTAGATTTGCCTAATCAATATTTTGGTCTCAGAACTAAAGGATCCGAACACAAAACTGCTTAGAACCTCAAGTTTAAAAGTTCCTCTCGTATAAGCTCTTTTCCACTATGGATCAGCCCCCTCTTCCATAAACATTTCAATCTAACTTTTTTAGAAATGGGCCCAGCCCCAATCTCTGTTAATGCTTCCTTTTGTACACGAACAATACGCGTATTGGCTATTAAGTGACATCGGCTTTGTTTTTATAAATGAAATGCAAAAAGATATTTTCTTTTATTTTAACGTAAGATAGGTCGCATGAAATAGAATTTACTGCAAGGATATTTTCTAGTGGAATATATGGGCTTGAAAATGTCCGAAGAACCTCAACTGACATTCCTTTCGTTCAAGGATCATGCCAGCATAAGCCAGATTAATGTAGAACAACCTCCAACGCCAGAGTTATAGTAAAAACTTCAGGGAATGTTGGCAAAAGGATTGACTATGATTTCCATTACATTCAGCTTCTACAAAGTATTTCAGAGAGGAATTGTATTTTTTTTTTTCAGTTGAGTAAATATTTATTTGATATGCGATAGGATGATAAAACATAAGTCTCACGTCATTTCTAGGTTTAGAAAGTACACCTGAATATTTTATTTTAGAATATGATTCAATAATATTTACAGAATTCCCAGTGCATATGGTTTTCCACCTCAGAAAAAGATATCCCGGAGTATATTACTTAACATTTTAACATTTTAAACAACGCCCTAGAAAGCAATTAACACTGGATATTTCTTTTTATTGAACGCTCTGAGCTACACATTTTACAACAAAATGAGTCGAGCAAATTCACACCATTTCTATATTCATGTGAAACTGGAAAACATAAATAATGCAAATATGAGAAAAGAGTAAAGAGTTAGTCCATATTAATTTTATACTTTACCGTCCAGGGAGTTAAAAGCATTTTTTCTTAAATCTCCGTGTTCCCAATATTTCTCTATCATATTCATGAATCAAAATCTGTGCTTGATAGAAATAAATTTTAGTTTGATCGATAGAATCCTGTAGGAAATTATTCATTTTTTACATTAGATAATAAAATGTACAGCAGATCATTCACTGTAACATTCAAACTGTGAATGCTAATTTTTTTCAATAACTTCCACAGCACTGCACACTGCAAACTTCATATAAACACACGAAAGGCTCACCAACGTCACATTGCATCCCCATAGGGAAACTGCGCCATTCATCCCCCCTTCACCCTCTTCACGCTCTCTCATTCTTCCTAGAAAATAATAAATTTTTTACTAATATTATTATAATTGTCATTACGTTACTGAAACCTATGGGAAACGTCCCTGCCTGGCGTTCTGCTGGACTGGGATAGTTTCTTTTAGTTTCTGCAACCTAACTATCTTTTTGAGCTAAGGAGCGGGTGTTTAATGGAGCTTATAAGTCTACCTGCTGAGTTATCAGCATCCATTGCCTGGCCCTCCTTGGTCCAAGCTTGCGTGGGACAGGGGGCTTGGGTGCTGATCATACATATATATGGTCAGTTTTTTAGGACGATGTCCCTGCTAGCTAGGGCAATGCCACTGTCCCCTTCCCGCTACCATTCATGAGTGACCTTTTAAACCCTTCTTTTTCTTTTTTTCAAATAGAGCATTTCATAATGTGTTGAATTTCTCTCGATTTATATGTTCTAAACATGTTATATTATGTATAACAGAGTAAAAACGTATTTCTAAACATAAAAAAATATATAGCATATTTGAGAGTTTCGTTTTTGCCTATGCCTTTGACCTATTTTGATGAGAAATTACAAATTGGCTTTCATTAATCATTCTACGTAATATATCAGCAATGATACCTCCGTTTTATTCAAATCAGTTTTAATCCTTTTCAAGAGAATTTCCCCCACAAACAGATTTCTGATTAGATTTATCAAATGGTAAAACAAATAATATAAAATATATTTTTCTTATATAAATGTTCATGTACTTTCTTAACTATTCTTCTAGCCGCATTATATTATTAATATCATGAGAATTAACAGAACTAGGTATTATTAAATATTCCTTATTATCACCAACATCATTATAATTGGAAGCTTAGCTCTTAACAGACGGGATTAACAAATGGAATTAATGACAATCCCAGGTGTTATTACTTAGGCAACGATTTTCTAAGGTCGTATATAAATATCTACAGTATAGGAATATACGTATATATATATATATATATATATATATATATATATATATATATATATATATATATATATATATATACATATATATATACATATATATATATATATATATATATATATATATATATATGTGTGTGTGTGTGTGTGTGTGTGGTGTGTGTGTTCGTGTGTACATATAAACCACTTTTATTTATATACATATATAAAACACACAAATATATATATATATATATATATATATATATATATATATATATATATATATATATATATATAGTATATATATATATATATATATATATATATATATATATATATATATATATATATATATATAGGCGTGTGTGGTGAGAGAGTGTGTGTACTTATATATTCAATATATACAGTATATATTTATGTGCATATATTATGCACGTTTTTTAAAATGCATCAGACTGAAATCCTTGAAAGTGTATTCAATGGAGGCTTCAATATTCCATTCAAACAAGTAAAAGAGTTTCATGGAAAAATAATTTTACATTTGACCTTCAATGCCACATGATACAAATAACAAAAAGGCTCTTTACCGTTTCCCCCTTTAATCATATTAATTGGAATCAGCCGTCGGCCAAAAAAGTTTCTAATCTAAATTGTTATTTCAGTTCTACGAAAAACTCCTATGAAAGCTCTCATATACAGTAGTATGTTTGATCTATCATTAAAAGAATTCAAGATATCCTAGGCTGGAGTGCAATGTATGAGAGAGAGAGAGAGAGAGAGAGAGGAGAGAGAGAGAGAGAGAGAGGAGAGAGAGAGAGAGAGAGAGAGAGAGCAAATTGGTGGTAATGTTTATAAATTTATGTTTACTGGATTTATTGCAAATCATTGTATTGCAGAAATTATAACGTAGAACATAACAATTTATGACTAATTA
>NC_090736.1:45479505-45482005 GCF_036898095.1 Palaemon carinicauda | reverse complement strand
AATAACTACATAATTCTCTTACTGAAGCACCTACCAGAAAGATGAAAAAATTTCAGAAACGAAAACAGTATATATTTCTCTTTTTGAAAGACTTTTTGTGTAAACAAGCTCGTATAGGACATCATGGATCGCAATTCAGAAGCTATAATCAAGATAGCATTGGGTGGTAGTAAATATATGTTTGGAAGTCTCGTTATTATAATATATTTGTTTTTTAATTTTTTTTTTCATAGTTTATTTGGCCCCTCTTCTCTTCACCTCTTTCATTATCAACAGAATCTATATAGACGTCTTAAACAAACTCCAGAATAAATTTAAATGGCTATTTCATTGTTTATCATTTCCAGTTTTGTATTTCTATTAAATAAACAAGTGTATTTATATACTTGTTATTTTTATGTGTAAAAAGAAAGTCTACGGTTAATAAACTCAAATCATGGAGGTTGATAATATTGCCAGTAGCATTTATCCTTATTCAAAGCACCAATACCTGGCTGCTAGTTACATAAACTGAATTATTTGCAGCTATGCATTTCAGAGCCCGTGTTATATCGTTTTTCGCAAATATCTTCTCAACAAAGAGTTGGATCAATGCGACATTTTGATACAGCTTGTTTGAAACCTTCCGCTAATTTATGACACAACAGTGTATTGCCAAGTGTGTTTCATTAGAGAGCTAACTCTTGGCTTTCAAGCATAAGTTGGCGAGTTCCGAGTAGGCATTCGGACAAGGTTCTCTGAAACGAAGTTGTGACGTGTATAACAACCACTCTTCCTCAACTCCAGTCTTCCCCTCCCTCCCTCCTGACCTTCCTCTTATCCCGTATCCCCCATTTCTTCTTCTTCTCTCTCTCTCTCTCTCTCTCTCTCTCTCTCTCTCTCTCTCTCTCTCTCTCTCTCTCACTTTGTACAGGAGATATGAAGCCATGCGGATGTTACTTGTCCATAATGACAGATAACTCGAAAGTATAGTATTGCCACGCATGATAGGGTGTTTATTTCTGCAAACGATAGTGATTGCTGGTTCAGCGTCTTCGGGTGTTGCATAAGTGCTGGATGAGGTGAGTTCCCACGTTAACTTTTTCGCCTAGCAAACACCGTATAACGCTCAAACACAGTAGGACAACAGTCGTGATGGTTTGCGCAAACGATCAAACCGTACTCGGTATATGCCTATGTGTTATCTGCCTTTATAGGCCAATAATTAATATGGGCTTGACTGCATAATTATCTCATGTATGCAATGCGCAGAGAGAGAGAGAGAGAGAGAGCGAGAGAGAGAGAGGGGGGGGGGTACGTGATAGAAGAGGGCAAGGAGGGAAGGAAAGGGAATACTAGAGTGGAGGATTCGTGTTTGTGACACACGTCAGACCTACGTCACGGAAAAGCCTTCCCTTGTCCGAATGCCTTCTCGGCTCTCGCCAACTTGTCCTTGAAAGCCAAGAGTAAGCTCTCTAGTGAAACACACTTGGCAATGCACTGTAGTTTCATAAATTAGCGGAAGGTGTCAAACAAGCTTTGCCAAAATGTCACATTGATTCAACTGTTTGTTGAGAAGATATTTGCGAAAAATTATATAACACGGGCTCTGAAATGCATAGTAGTTTACAACGTATGTTCCTCCTTTAAGTTGGGTTATTATTAGTTTGTGCTCGCTTTCCCTGTTCTTATTGGGAAACGTCCCTGCCTGACGATCGCCGGACCTTGGATTCGAGTCACGCTCAAGCTCGATAGTTTCTAGTATTTTCTGCAACCTCACCATCCTTGTGAGCTAAGGATGGGGAGTTTGGGGGGATTCTGGAAGACCTAAATACTAAGTCATCAGCAACCATTACTTGGCACTCCCAGGTCCTAGCGTGTGTAGAGAGGGGGCTTAGGCACTGGTCATATGTATGTATGGTTAGTCTCAAGGGCATTGTCCCGCTAGATAGGGTATTGTCAATGTCCTTTGCCTTTGCCATTCATGAGTGGCATTTAAACCTTTAAATAACAGAGAAACACTGGGCAAAATCAATACCTGAAAAAAATATATATATCATTAATATTTAGATTCTAGAAGGAAGATATACTGTTTCTTTCCACTCACATTTTGGTTCTTCTGACCAGTTAATCATTTGTCATTCATTAAGGTAATACTATATCTGCCCACCAGAGGACGGAATGATATTAAGAATCATGAAATATAGAAGTAAGGGGAACATTTTGTCTATAAAAAAAAGGTCACTATTCTTTTCAAGATCAAAAAGTACCAAGCTAACTTCCTTGAATACAGGCATGAAGAGAAATAACTACAAATGTAAAACTAATATAAAACTGCATGACAAGAGGATAGGAGGATTAAAAAAGGAAATCAAGAAGTGAACTAAAAATGGATATCCGTGAATGAATTTATTTAGGAAAAGGAGAATTAAATTTGCAAACTATATCAAGAAGATTTTTCCATTTCATCTTCATTTCAGGAAGAGGAAAAAAAATCTCATCCTCATTTCCTTCTTCCATT
>NC_090736.1:45444505-45477005 GCF_036898095.1 Palaemon carinicauda | reverse complement strand
TCCATAATGCTTATAAATAAGGGGTTTATACAGAGGAGTCGATGTTTGAGAAAAGTTCATGTAAAGTGCATAGGTGCATAGTAAACGTCAACCCTTCAAATCTGTAACGATAGATTCACTCTAGGATACCATCCATGGTTTTTTTACAGTCTACCCAACAGCAAAAATCCTTCTACGGGAGTTTAACATACATTTATGTTGAAAATCATACCGACATCATTACTGTGCGGTCTGCCTTCGTGCAAGAGCCCGTGTCTTGCTTTTTTGTTTGGCAATGTAAAAGTAAGAATCAAGCAAGCAAGACATCACTATCTTTGTGCGAAGACGCAAAGTTGCAAATACCTGTTTTAACTATCTTTACTTTGCTTTAAACTATATGGCCACATCGTTCACATTTTGCACACTTACCTCACAACGGGGAAAGGGCCCTGTTTCAGTGGATTACATAAACATGAACAGGAATTGGACTAGGACTAGCTGAGTGGTAATTTTGACGGGCGCGATAGATTAAAAAAAGTCTGACTAAACTTTCTTTTACCATTATTATTCTTTAATTCTTCTCATCTTCCAGGGTTTCATAGGATAAAATTTGTTAAATTTACGAATCAAGTGAAAAACTCGTCTATCAAATATGACGAATTCAACTTGCAGTTCATCCAAGAAGCATCAACAAATGGATATTGTTGGATTAATGGCTTAGATCAGCCAGCGAGAAGATATATCTTATTTGTTTGAAATGGGAAAATAAAGCACGTTCCAGCATGGATAGGAATGTTTTGTTATTTATTTGTTAAGATTTTCTATGCAAAATCTCTCTCGTTATGGAGCAAATAATGGACAGTAAATGTCATAACAGAGATATCTGGTTCTAACCTAGACTCAACTGTACCTACATTACATCGAAGTAAAAGAGGATATTTCGGTACTTCATCTGAATCTCTCATTTAATAGCTAACCCTATAACATTAAATACTCTACGTCCTTCTTTGCTACAAGTTTTGATTAAGGAATTTAATTGTTATGATAAAACTCCTGTAGATGGAATAAGTATTTCCTAAAGGCTTTTGAACTGATTTGTTTAAACGTAGACTTACGAATAGGTATGTGGTACGTATAATTAACCAGATATAAAATAGGTACATTACGTAAAATATGGGAATTAAAGAGGGAAAATATTTTATTTCGGGATATATATAAATAAATATATATATATATATATATATATATATATATATATATATATATATATATATATATATATATATATATATTTATATATATATATATATATATATATATATATATATATTTATACATATATATATATATATATATATATATATATATATATATATATATATATATATATATATATATATATATATACAAAAAAACAACAACAACAATAAATGCAGCTGTTTCTAGGCCACTGCAGGACTAAGGCCTCAGACATGTCGTTATCTATATCTGTGGATTCGTGATGGTGGTTGTTTCTTTGCTTTATCGCCCACAGCAAACCAACATAGTATTGGTGGCCGTGACTAGTACAGCTTTACTGATCATGGCGATGTAAAAACCCTTTCACTACGTTAAGGTATATCCACTTAGAATGGATATATATATATTATATATATATATATATATATATATATATATATATATATATATATATATATATATATATATATATATATATATATATATATACTGTATGTGTGATATGTGACTATTAATGCATGTGTGTTTGTGTACTATTAGAATAGCATTGAAATGCACTGTATCCAACCTCAATTTTTTTAACAAGAAACTTCTGGTAATCTAAAAACGCATTAAAATCTGGATTGGTTTATTTTCGCATCACAGAAATTCGCTTCGACTGAATCTAATCAAAGAATTTTCCTCCGGTCTGCCTTAATGCGAATCCCTTCTCGAATGCTAATTCCACACCAGCCCCTACTCGAAATCCTTTGTCCCATCCCAGCGAAGGAGAGATACTCTCCCACTTCGCTTGGCAGAGTCCTAAAGCTGTGTGTCTGAGGGAGTGTCTTCGTTCTGCACTAATCTTGATGTGATGAGAACCTCGGGCATTAAGGGATAAGACAGATATTATCTGGGTTTGATTGAACAAAAATATAGTCTATACTTGTAAATGATGAAAAAATTTATTTTTAGATATAAATTTGTATATAAATTACGTTCCAATATGTTACGTTGATCGGTTTAATTGAATGAAATAAGAAAAGTTTTAAATTAGTAACTGATCATAAAAAATTCATTTTAAATATAACTTGTATATTCATTACATTACAATAGGCTATATTTACGTGTTTGATTGGAAGAGATCGTATAGAAATTATTTGTTTTAGTAACTGGTCAGAAAAAAAGTTATTCTAATTATAACTTTTATCTATAAATGGAGTTCCAATATGCTATATCGATGGGTTTAATTGAATTAAATAGAAAAAAAAATGTTTTAAATAAAAAACTGATCATAAAAAAAATTATTTTATAACTTGTATATAGATTAAATTCCCAAATGCTATATGGAGGTGTTTAGGTGGAAGAGATAGAAAAAAAAAATTTACATTAGTACCTGATCCTGAAAATTTGACTTTTAAATATGACTTGGTATAAGTACTACGTTGCTAGAAAAAAATATCGATGCCCTATCCCTGCACGTTTCACTTTAATCAATATTTAGAAATCCAATTTTGAAATACACATCTCTTGCTGGAGTGAAACAAAATTGTTTAATGTCTTTGAATAGTTTCTGTATTTACGCTTTTTTATACCTTATATATAAACATTGGATTTCACACAGTTGCTGTATTAGGATTTTCCTTACTAGTTGTGTTCCCATTGGGAGAGTTAAATGGTTTATCTTGACGCGAAATCCCATGATATATATATATATAATATATATATATATATATATATATATATTATATATATATATATATATATATATATATATATATATATATGTATATATATATATATAATATATATATATATATATATATATATATATATATATATATATATATATATATATATATATATATATATATATATATATATTCAATTGAGCCATACATATTAATACAATAATGTTTGGATTCTCTTATCGACCTCAGAATCAGAGTCCCAAGGTGGAATCACTCAAAGACAATAGCTTCTGACCGGCCAAGAATCGAACCCTGGTCCAGGAAACTTATCTGACAGTGACATACCACTATGTCACTCTTATATAAGTTTCCTGGACCAGGGTTCGATTCACCATCAGTCACAAGCTATTGTCTTTGAGTGGTTCCTCCTACGGACTCTGATCCTGAGGTCGATAAGAGAATCAAGACATTAATGTATTAAAGTATATGGCTCATTTGAATACGAAAACCACGTCTAAATTTGTGTTTCGTGTTTGAACGATTCATCCTAGTGAGTAATGAGTTCGAGAAAACTTTTCAAAACCGAGACTTCATCGCTGGTGATGCGTCAAGGAAAAGAAGTTGGTGTTGGCCCTATTTTGATTTATGTATTTTTTTGTGAAGTCATCATTCAGTTTTGTGAAAATGTATTTATAAAGCTGTAAGGAAGCAGAGAAGGTGGAAAATACCGATGGAATTGCTGATGGTAATACAACCTATAGAATACATGCTTTAAAGGTTGAAATGAGTCTGGTTTCAACAGCTTTACTTTTTGAAGCAAGTCACTTTTGTGTCCTTTTTATTCTTCGATTTTCTTAAGAGGAAAGCAAAAGAACAACTAGGACGCTTCCTTTGAGTCCACAATATTGGTGTAAAAGTGTCGTTCTTCCAGGAACCAACCAGGATTAAAGAGATATTGCATCTCCACGACAAGAATCAGAGATGCCTGGGAAATGCAAGAGTGACGGAAAAAAGAGAGAGAGAGAGAGAGAGAGAGAGAGAGAGAGAGAGAGAGAGAGAGAGAGAGAGAGAGAGAGAGAGAGAGAGAGAAGTTTGAGGCAAGACCTGACTGTCAAAGCTAAACAATTGCCTTTGTGAAAAAAAAAGAAAAAAAAAGAAAAAAGGAAAGATCAAGGAAACGGCAATGCTGAAAGAAAATAATTTTTTTTTCATAACGATGTTGGTTGTTCGGGAAAATGAAAAAGAAATATTTTCTTAAAAGAGTTCTATACCACCCTAATAGGCACATGTATTAATAAAAGATCAAAGTATCACTATGCAAGAGGTAAATAGGGAAAGAATTTGTTTAAACATCTTATATATATTTACAGTATATATATATACATATATATATATATATATATATATATATATATATATATATATATATATATATTATATATATATATATTTATATATATAATATATTTGTGTGTGTATATGTATATATATATATATATATATATATATAATATATATATATATATATATATATATATATATATATATATATATATATATAAAGTTTTCATTCACTTTTACACCAATAATTTGGACTCAAAGGAAGCGTCCTAGTTGTTCTTTTGCTTTCCTCTTAAGAAAATCGAAGAATAAAAAGGACCAAAAAGTGCCTTGCTTTAACCAATAAAGCTGTTGAAACCAGACTCATTTCAAACTTTAAAGCTTGTATTTTGTAGGTTGCATTAATTTCAACCATTTTTCCGATATTTTCCACCATTTCTTGTTGCCCTACAGCTTTATAAATACGTTTCACAAAACTGAAAGATGACTTTGTGGAGGATTAATTTTATTTTAATTTATTTTTTTGTTTTGCCAAATCGAGAGAGAGAGAGAGAGAGAGAGAGTTGTTTTAGTATTGTTAGAGACATTTTATTTGCTTTAGCTTTGTCATTAATGAGAGAGAGAGAGAGAGAGAGAGAGAGAGAGAGAGAGAGAGAGTGTGTGTGTTTATTTACTTAAGTTTTGTCAAACCGCAAGAGAGAGGAAGTGTTTATTTGCTTAGTTTTGTGTGAGAGAGAGAGAGAGAGAGAGAGAGAGAGAGAGAGAGAGAGAGAGAGAGAGAGAGAGAGAGAGAGAGAGAGAGAGAGAGGAAGTGTTTACTTGCTTTAGTTTTGTCAGAGAGAGAGAGAGAATGAGAATTTCTTTTGCTTTAGTTTTGTCAGAGAGAGAGAGAGAGAGAGAGAGAATTTCATTTGCTTTAGTTTTGTTAGATCGCGCGTGCGCGAGAGAGTATGTGTGTGTGTGCGTTTGTGTGTGCGTGTTTTGTGTGTCCGCGGTGCGCGCCGAAGAACAAGGGTAGTTTGCGAATGATTGTTTATAGTGGGAAAGACTGTCGGTATATTTGAGGTTGTTTGTTTACCTTTTTAGCTAGGTTAGGGCGGTAATGAATGTCTTGGGCGAAAGCATTGGATCTTTGACTGTAGAAGGAGTCGGTTCTATTTTTTTTGTTCTTCGAAAGCCAGCTGTGAAGTGTTTTTTTATGTTCGGAGTAAGTACTGTTTTTATTTATTTTGTTAGGCGCGTTCATGAATGATAGAAAGTTTATTGTTTATCTTTGATTATAGTGCAATAGTTAAGTTAGTTAGTAGTGTTCGTAAGTGTTTTTCTTTTTTATTTTGGCAGGCCGTGATTCCTCCTTTGGAGAGACTTAAATTTTGATAGATTGATGACGACCTGGACCGTATAATATGAACTTAGGAGAAGACTGCGGATGTTTATATTTAGACTGCGAGATATTGAAAGAATTTTAATTGTTGACGACCCGGCTGAAAATAGATTTGTTCTTGTTGATGATGATGATGATATGATGATGATGATGACCACCTTTAATGTTATTGGACAGTCAAATTGACTGCAGTGATTGTTTGCCAGGGATTTGTGGCAATTGGTGATAAGGACTGAGTTGCCAGTGTGGGGAGTTTGTGGACGACGGTGGCCACACACGTATATGAAATATTAGGAGGTTTCTCTTATGTTTAGTTTGAAGCTTTGAATATTTTTGCTGGGTTGTGGTATATGATTGGGTTTAGTATTAAGTGATTTATTTTAGTGTTTAAGTGTTTTTCGTTACTGTGTGGGGACTGTTAGTGTTGGATTCGTAAAGGTTTTGTGATTGGTGAGTTCTGTGTACCCACACACACCGCTATAATATAAATATAAAAGTGTTATTTTGTCTGTTTTTTGTGTTAAGTTTGTTTAATGTGTGATTTTTGTTATGGTTGCGGTGAATATAGTTTTAAGGTTATGTTTTGTTTTTGTTGCCCTTTAGTCTAAGAGTCCAGTTTATGATAACGTCAGGGGAAAGTTTGTGTTGCGGAGACAATTGTCAGACGTAAGATTCAAGGGTGTGGGGGTTGTTTTTGTTTACATCCCGCCACATAAATTTGGCGCCCGAACAGGGACGACTGTTGAAGGTGGGATTGAAACTGGACTGTTGGACAAGGGTAAATAGGTTTAGGAATTACTTAAAATATTAATGGTATTGAAATGGAGTTAATGGAGGAACAGTTGTATATGTTAAAGGAGGAATTGCTGTTGTCTAATGAGCGAGAGGAGAGGTTGTTGTTGGAGAATGCGATGTTAAGTAGTGAGAATGAGGAGATGCAAAGGAAACTTAGGGAACTTCAGGGAACTGTAGAGAGAGTGGAAGAGGGTGTTGAGATGAGGATGCGAGAAAATGAGAAATGAATGGAAGCTATGTTAGGGCAAGTAATGGGGATGATGAAAACTGTCATGGGTGAAGGTACAGTCAGAGGAGTGGCTTCTGCTTCTGGTAACGGGTTGATGGTGGAAGAGGATAGGGTAAGTGATAATGGGGAAGGTAGTGATAGTGATATTGAAAATAAAGGGACTAGACATAGTAAGATTGGAACGAAGGGTGATAGGAAGAATGAGAAGAAAGGTAAAGATAATGTGAAGAAAGAAAAGAAGAAAGGTCAGGGTGTGAGTGAGGATGATCATGAATGGGTGAAGGTGGTAAGTAAGAAAAAGGGTAAGAAGGGAATAGTTAAAGATAGGACTTTGAGTGTAGAACTAGATTCATTGTATTCAAATGAAGAAGAAGGCAACAAGAAGGGAGTAGACAGTGAAGATAGTAGTGAGAATGAAGTAGAGGAAGTTTGTAAGACAGTGTTTATGAGAGAGGTACCTAGGTGTGAAAGTTTTAATGAACATAGCAGTAGGGGTGTATATGACTTCTTTAGGGAATATGAAAAGTTTTGTCAGGCTAAGTATGGGGATAGTAAGAGAGTTTGGGCTAGGGAGTTGGGAGAATTTTTGTCAGGATATTTGTTGACGATGTATGGGGTGATAATGAGTGTAGGAGAGGTTGAGTATGAAAGTGTAAAGAAGAGGATAATTGAACAGGTAAAACGTATGAAAGGTAGTGTTTGGTATAAGCGAAAAAATGATTTTGATAAAGCACGAATGAAGGTGAGTGAAGCAATCTCGATGTATGTATGTCGGTTAGAAACGTTGGCTAGAAAGAAGTATGGGGACGAAAGGAATAAATGAAAATAAGGAACTAATGAAGAAGTTTTTGGGTACAGTACCAGAGAGTGTGTGTGAGTTTATTAATTTGAAACGGAAGGAGAAAATGAGGTGGACTAGAGAGAGATTGACTTGGGATGATATTTTAGAGATAGTTGAGGATTACGAGTTGGATAGGTGTATGAAAGAAAGTAAATCTGTGAGTGTAAGAACTGGAATGGAGGAATGTGTGCCAGAATTTGGTAGTTTTAGAGATGCTGTTATGAGAGGGCCAATGAAGGCAGCTGATAGTGTAGTAGATAGAAGTGTTAGGGTGAGTAGTGTAGGAATACCCATGCCGAGAAATAACGGGTTTAGACAGGGAAATCAAGTTTGGAGAGATAGAAGTGCTAGTACGCAGCAAGTTAGGTTAGGTAGTGGTATCCGTGAAGAGAGGTGTTATAGGTGTGGGAAGGTAGGACATAAAAAGAACGAGTGTAGATGGGCATTAGGAGCATGTTTCGGGTGTGGAGAGACAGGGCATCGTATTAGCGACTGTAAGAAAGAGAAAGTGGTTAAGTGTTATCGGTGTGGTATGACTGGGCACATAGTGAGTGGATGCCGTAGTAATCGTATGAATGTAATTTGTGGTAATTGTGGTAAGGATGGTCATTATGCTAGAGTGTACTGAATGTGGTGCAGATGGGCATGTAGCTAGGGTTTGTAGAAAGAAGGGATCAAGTCAGCCAGGATGTTCGTGAAACTAATTAATCAGAGGGTTAAGCTGGGTGAGTCCTCGTGTGTGTGGGGAGTGAATGTGATGCATGTTCGTGAGGGTTTATTGCATGAAGATGTGATGGGGGAAAGAGCACATGATTGCATGAGTGTGAAAATGATTTTTAATGGTGTAGAGTTGGTTGGTTTGATTGATACTGGTTGTGGTGTCAATTTAATGTTTAGGAATGCATATGATAAGGTAAAAGAGGTTTGTGAATTTAAGGGATGTAAGGGTGAAATAAAAGGTATTGGTAATTTGCGTATGCCTGTGCTAGGGAAGTTGCGGGAAAATGTTATGATTGGGGGGCTGATGATGGAGGATAATGATTTTTACGTGGTTGAGGGAGCGAATGAGAAATATGACGTACTGCTTGGGTATAAATTTCTGAAAAAAATGTGGTATGATTGTACATCCAAGTGTGAATATGATAGAAATAGAGGTTAAAGGTAATATTTGTGGGGAATTTTATTTAAAGGAAGACGGCAGAGTGAGTACGAAGGTGTGGAAGGGAGTGCCGTTGGTAGCAAAGGAAAGTGTAAAGTTATCGGGTAAGAAAGGTGAGGTTATTAGTGTAAAAGTTGCATGGCCGAGCAGTCTGGGAATTTCAAATAGTGACAAGGATGAATATGTAGTGGAAGGTATGGAAGTAGGTAATTTGGTGAAAATGAGTGCATATATATATGATGGTGTTATGAATATGCAGGAACCCAAGGTGTATGTAAGGTTGTTGCCGTGTGTTAGGAGGAAGAGAGTACGTGGTATACGTGAAGGCGATTGCATGGGATGTATGTATACACTGATCAATGTAGAGGATGGAAGATATGTTAAGGCGAGACAGGTAATGGCTGGTAAGGTAAAGAACGATGACGATTGGGATTACGATACGTTGAAAGGAAGAATTAAGTTAGATGAGAGTATAAGTGAGGTCGAAAGGGAACGATTGCTTAAGATGTTATGGGATAAGCGGAGAGTTATGAGTCTCGGTGACGATGATTGTGGGGGGTCAGACCTGCCAGAATTTAAAATAGTTCTCAGTGATGATACCCCCATATATCAGCGTCCCAGGCATTTTTCTCCGCCTATTGCCAAGGAGATAGAGGAGCAGTGTCAGGAATTAGAGCGTATGGGTGTAATAGAAAGGAGTGAGAGTGCCTGGAATAGCCCTATTGTCCCTGTACGAAAGCCTGATGGAAGTTTACGCATGTGTATTGATTATAGGAAGGTAAATGAAGTGACTGTTAAAGAACGTTTTCCAATGAACGTGGTGTCTGATTGTGTTTATAAGATGCATGGAATGAAAGTTTTTACTAAATTAGATTTGATGTGGGGCTATTACACGATGACTCTGGCAGAGGGGAGCAGGCCCATTACCGCATTTTCAAGTACAAATTGTCACTTTCAATTTAAAAGGTTGAGTTTTGGTCTTGCTAATGCGCCTGCTGCCTTCCAAAGAGCGATGAATGTTGTATTGGCTGGTTTCGATCGACAGAAGGTGACTGTTTTTATAGATGATATTCTGATTGCGAGCGAGACTGTTGAGGAACATATGCGGTTGCTTGAGGCAGTGTTGAGGCGGTTAATTGAAGTTGGTGTGAAAATTAAGCTTGAGAAGTCTACATGGTTGTCCAGGGAGGTGGAATTTCTTGGGCATGTAGTGGGTGAATCTGGTATAAGGAAGAGTGACAAGTTTGTGAATAAGGTGCGAGAATTTCCACGTCCCCGGACTGTGCGTGAGTTGCGAGGTTTTCTTGGTTTGGTTGAGTTTGGGCGCAAGTTTTTTAAAGATTGTTCAGGTATAGGGAAGCCTTTGAATGAATGGACGGGTAAAAGGAATAGTACAAAATTAAAATGGGATGATCGGATGATAGAAGCGTTTGAAAGGTTGAAGGAAGAGGCCGCGAAAGACATCACTTTGGCATTTCCAGACTACAGTGAAAATGCGAATATGCTAGAGTTGTATACGGATGCGAGTGGGGTTAGTATGGGTGGTTGTTTGGTTCAAATGCAGAGAGTAAATGGAGAAGAGCAATTGAGAGTAATAGCGTATGTTAGTAAAGCATTTAATAAAGCTGAGCGGAAGTATTCGACGATTGACAGGGAATTGGCTGCAATACGATTTTGTGTGAAAGCATTGAAAGTATTTTTGTATGGTGTAAAATTCATTGTGCGTACTGACCATCAGCCCCTAGTGTATATGATAAGGAAAGAGTGTGTGAATGCAAGGGTTGCTAGGACCATAGAGGATTTGAATGAATTTGATTTTAGGTTAGAATATGTACCGGGAAATAAGAATGTGATAGCAGATGCGATGTCGAGGATGCATGGGATGATGGAAGATAAAGGGAGTAATCAGAATTCTGAAAGGTTGCCTGAAGGTTTAGTTGTGGAGCAGAGTTGTGAAGGGGAAGATATGTTATATAAGTGTATCCTAATGGGTTTAAGTAAGTTAATACAAGAGGGGTTAAATACGGTGTGGCGGAATGTAAACAAACCACAAACCCCCACACCCTTGATCACTCCTACTTTCTCAATATCCCACAATACAAACTTTCCCCTGACTCTACTTCAAACTGGACTCTTGGACAGAAGGAAAATGAAAACAAAACATAGCCTTAAAATTATATTCACCGCAACCAAAAGCAAAAAAATTCTGCATTCAAAATAAGCTTAACATATAAACCACCAACAACCAAAATAATTACACGTAAAACAAATCATTAAATTCATAAATATACCAAAAAAAACGTATCACCATTCAAATAAAAAACCCCTAACAAACTTAATACTAAACCGCACACCAGCTCAAAATATGTGTTTATATATATATTACGACACCAACACTGTCGCCACACACAAGCCGAACTGTCCTTTCACGGCAAACTACCACTACAGTTTATGGTAACCGAAGAGTACTTAATTTGCCATAACGGCCTCAACTCCTTGAGTCACAGGTGTCAGTATCATCATCATCATCATCATCGTCATCATACACAATCTTTATAAACAGTAATCCAAACGGAAAATCCTTCAAACGGGCTGGGTCATTATGGCATCAAAATCAAGGAAATCGTTCAGTGCAATCAAATCGTAATCCTAATCGTAGTCCAGGTCATCAACGGTTGTGTAATCCAAGAGCAGTCTTAAAACAATCTAATACAGGCCAGGTCATCAACAATATATATCCACTTTCCAAAAATCTAAGTCTCTCCAAAGGAGGAATCACGGCCTGCCAAAATAAAAAAGAAAAAACACTTATGAACACTCCTAACTAACGTAACTATCGCACTATAATCAAAGATAAACAATAAACTTTCTATCATTCACGAACGAGCCTAACAAAAATGAATAAAAACAGTACTTACTCCGAATATAAAAAACACTAAACAGCCGGCTTCCGAAAAACAAAAAAAAAAAACAACCGACTCCCTCCACAGTCAGAGATCCAATGCTTTCGCCCAAGACATTCATCACCGCCCTATCCTAGCTAAAAAATGTAAACAAACAACCTCAAATATACCAACAATCTTTCCAACTACAAACAGTCATTCGCTAATTACCCTTGTTCTTCGGCGCACCGCGGACACACACACACAACCACACATACTCTCTCGCGCACGCGCGATCTAACAAAATTAAAGCAAATGAAATTCTCTCTCTCTCTCTCTCTCTCTCTCTCTGACAAAACTAAAGCAAATAAACACTTTCTTTCTTTCTCTCTCTCTCTCTCTCTCTCTCTCTCTCTCTCTCTCTCTCTCTCTCTCTCTCTCTCTCTCTCTCTCTCGCAAAACTAAGCAAATAAACACTTTCTCTCTCTTGCGGTTTGACAAAACTTAAGTAAATAAACACCCACACTCACTCTCTCTCTCTCTCTCTCTCTCTCTCTCTCTCTCTCTCTCTCTCTCTCTCTCTCTCTCTCTCTCTCTCTAATGACAAAGCTAAAGCAAATAAAATGTCTCAATTTAACAATACTAAAACAACTCTCTCTCTCTCTCTCTCTCTCTCTCTCTCTCTCTCTCTCTCTCTCTCTCTCTCTCTCGATTTGGCAAAACAAAAAAAAATAAATTAAAATAAAATTAATCCTCCACATTCCTCCCCCCTTACTTTGCCAAATCCTCACACAACACTTACCTATTTTCTCATTACCCAGTCGCAATCATGAACAGGGCCTCGGCTTCGAGTAACTGGGCCTTCATATACCTGCACTCTCTCATTCACTTCTTCCATGTTGTTTTCATTCAACGTACTATTACGATTCCCGTCTATGCTCTGCTCGTCTAAGATATCATGCACTATTTCATCTACCTCAATTTCATCTGGCCCGAAAATCCCACTGATTTCTGTCAACAATTCATCCATTACATCTAAACCATTTTCTACTTTGACAAAAGAATCATTCATACTGCTTATCATTCTCCTATCTTTCATTCTTGTGTTAGTCATACGTTCTCTTGCCTCATCTAACGAAAAACCACACACACTATAAGTATCATTCATATTCATCCAAGTTTCATCTGTATTAATACATTTATCTTCCATACTCACCTGTACATTTACACCCTTGTCCTGCTTATTCTGATTCCCGCCAACAACTACAAAATTTTCCCGCCTTTTGTCCCCAGTAAAATTCTCAGACTTCTTTTTCCTTCCATACTCTACTAACACCAATTGCTTATCTTCTAAACCTAATGCCTCACACATACTCGGTTCATACTTGTTCGTTTCCAGCCATTTATTCATACCATTCTCCTGAATATATCTTGGTACCTCATTTATTCATACCATTCTCCTGAATATATCTTGGTACCTCCTTCCATTTTCGCAACTGATTGTGGTGTGCCCTAACCTTTTCCACACTACCATCCACACTTACTTTACCTAAAACATAACTCAACCCACTAGAACCAACATCTAACACCTCATATGGACCTTCAAACTTATCACGTACCTTATTTACATTCATTCTTCCTTTTTCAATTACTTCTTTTAACACTTTCTCTCCCACTTTGTAGCTTTCAAATCTCTCATTTGCTTTCTTCCAAACATCTCTATCATTCTCGGATACACTCAATCTCGGTCTTACTATCTTTTCAAAATTCTACACAAACTTACACGGAGACATACCAGTACTCTTGTGCACAGTCGCATTATACGCCCACAACGCACGCCCAACATATAAATCCCAATCATTATCACATGTACTCATCATCCGCAAAATTTCTGTCAAGGTTCTTACAGTCCTTTCAGCCAAACCATTCGCACTTGGCATATACAGAGTCGAATACACATGTTCAATGCCCCATTCTCTTAACATCTGCTCAAACTTCCATCCAACAAACTCCGGACCATTGTCACTTAACATTTTTGCAGGCTTACACACACTCATCGGCAACATCACTTGACTTACCATTCTCGCTACAGTCTCACTTCTTTTATTCTTGATGGGTACTGCATACGCAAACTTACTCATATGATCGACCATGACAATCATTCCCACATGTCTCCTCGCAGTCACAGGCAACGAAACACAATCAATCACAAACATCTCAAATGGCTCTTTCATACGTAACCTCAGAACAGGCTGACTTGCATGCATGCTCTGATACTTCCCCTTCTGACAATCCTCTCAAATAGTCGCTACATCCTTACAAATTTGACTCAACCCAGGCGTAAACAACCTCTCTCGCATGCATTCCCACAATTTATTCTTCCCCATATGCCCATACCTGTCATGCACTACCATACACATACTTACAGCTGCATGCACTGGAAATACAGGAACATATATATCTTCATCCATTCCCCTATGCAAAAAATACACAATATTCTTACAAACAATAAATCTTTTAACAACTTTCTTATACGCTTCCAAATCACACGGCCATTCTTCCACCCTTATACCATTTAAAATACATTTACGTAACCTATTTATCTCTAAACATTCACCTTGCATTTCTTCCACCTCTTCTTTGCTCAACAAATCATCTTCAATTTTTGCAATATCAATCATGCCAACAAGATTCGCCATAAATACACTATTATCCTCAATTACTATTAGCTTACAGCCATTCTTTAAAAGCAAACCCTTACCAACATCAACTGACACATGGTGCAACCTCAAAAAATCTATTCCCATCAAAAAACAACTAGGCATTTCATTCTCTCCCATTACAATAAAATTATGTTCCACTTCCATACTCCCTAGTTTCACCTTCAACCTCACTTCTTCCCAAACAAGTAAACTTCCCTGACCTATTCCATGAATTCTCACACTCGTACACTGTCTTTTCACTTCCCAATTGTACCTTTCAATTTCCCTGATAACCGACTCATTTACTAATGACACTTGAGCACCCGTATCAATTAAACTACAATATTCATTCTCATTTATATTCACATATGTCATCATCCTTCCTTTTACACCATGCATACATACATTTACTCTCCTTTCAATTCTGTCGCTCACTTCACCAATATGTTGATCATCATATTCACTGTCCTCTATACCGTCATATCTTAGATTAAGGTCACTTGCACCATTATCCTTCTCACTCAACAATTTGCAACATTCCTCATTACATTGAATCCTCAAAATATATTCCCTATCATTCTCCTTACATGCCCTATATTCCATCGGTCGATTCCATCCAAAATACAAATACACAGTTACACCATACAACATACTCACCACCATTAATATCTTTGATAATACTTTCCCTTCTAGCACACTACTCTCCTCCTCATATACCATTTCTTTTGACACTTCATTCATCACCCTTCTTTTAAGCTCAGTTACACTACCTGGTATTTCCGTATTTAACCCCTCTTGTACCAACTTACTTAAACCCATTAGGATACACTTATATACCATATCTTGCCCTTCACAACTCTGCTCCACAACTAAACCTTCAGGCAACCTTTCAGAATTCTGATTATTCTCTTTATATTCCATCCTCTCATGCATCCTCGACATCGCATCCGCTATCACATTCTTATTTCCCGGTACATATTCTAACCTAAAATCAAATTCATTCAAATCCTCTATGGTCCTAGCAACCCTTGCATTCACACACTCTTTTCTTATCATATACACTAGGGGCTGATGGTCAGTACGCACAATGAATTTTACACCATACAAAAATACTTTCAATGCTTTCACACAAAATCGTATTGCAGCCAATTCCCTGTCAGTCGTCGAATACTTCCGCTCAGCTTTATTAAATGCTTTACTAACATACGCTATTACTCTCAATTGCTCTTCTCCATTTACTCTCTGCATTTGAACCAAACAACCACCCATACTAACCCCACTCGCATCCGTATACAACTCTAGCATATTCGCATTTTCACTGAAGTCTGAAAATGCCAAAGTGACGTCTTTTGCGGCCTCTTCCTTCAACCTTTCAAACGCTTCTATCATCCGATCATCCCATTTTAACTTCGTACTATTCCTTTTACCCGTCCATTCATTCAAAGGCTTCCCTATACCTGAACAATCTCTAACAAACTTGTGACCAAACTCAACCAAACCAAGAAAACCTCGCAACTCACGCACAGTCCGGGGACGTGGAAATTCTCGCACCTTATTCACAAACTTGTCACTCTTCCTTATACCAGATTCACCCACTACATGCCCAAGAAATTCCACCTCCCTGGACAACCATGTACACTTCTCAAGCTTAATTTTCACACCAACTTCAATTAATCGCATCAACACTGCCTCAAGCAACCGCATATGTTCCTCAACAGTCTCGCTCACAATCAGAATATCATCTATAAAAACAGTCACCTTCTGTCGATCGAAACCAGCCAATACAACATTCATCGCTCTTTGGAAGGCAGCAGGCGCATTAGCAAGACCAAAACTCAACCTTTTAAATTGAAAGTGACAATTAGTACTTGAAAATGCGGTAATGGGCCTGCTCCCCTCTGCCAGAGGCATCTGGTAATAGCCACGCACCAAATCTAATTTAGTAAAAACTTTCATTCCATGCATCTTATAAACACAATCAGACACCACATTCATTGGAAAACGTTCTTTAACAGTCACCTCATTCACCTTCCTATAATCAATACACATGCGTAAACTTCCATCAGGCTTTCGTACAGGGACAATAGGGCTATTCCAGGCACTCTCACTCCTTTCTATTACACCCATACGCTCTAATTCCTGACACTGCTCCTCTATCTCCTTGGCAATAGGCGGAGAAAAATGTCTGGGACGCTGATATATGGGGGTATCATCACTGAGAACTATTTTAAATTCTGGCAGGTCTGACCCCCCACAATCATCGTCACCGAGACTCATAACTCTCCGCTTATCCCATAACATCTTAAGCAATCGTTCCCTTTCGACCTCACTTATACTCTCATCTAACTTAATTCTTCCTTTCAACGTATCGTAATCCCAATCGTCATCGTTCTTTACCTTACCAGCCATTACCTGTCTCGCCTTAACATATCTTCCATCCTCTACATTAATCAGTGTATACATACATCCCATGCAATCGCCCTCACGTATTCCACGTACTCTCTTCCTCCTAACTCTCGGCAACAACCTTACATACACCTTGGGTTCCTGCATATTCATAACACCATCATATATATACGCACTCGTTTTCACCAAATTACCTGCTTCCATACCTTCCACTACATATTCATCCTTGTCACTATTTGAAATTCCCAGACTGCTCGGCCATGCAACTTTTACACTAATAACCTCACCTTTCTTACCCGATAACTTTACACTTTCCTTTGCTACCAACGGCACTCCCTTCCACACCTTCGTACTCACTCTGCCGTCTTCCTTTAAATAAAATTCCCCACAAATATTATACCTTTAACCTTTATTTCTATCATATTCACACTTGGATGTACAATCATACCACATTTTTTCAGAAATTTATACCCAAGCAGTACGCCATATTTCTCATTCGCTCCCTCGACCACGTAAAACTCATTATCTTCCATCATCAGCCCCCCAATCATAACATTTTCCCGTAACTTTCCTTGCACAGGCATACACAAATTACCAATACCTTTTACTTCACCCTTACATCCCTTAAATTCACAAACCTCTTTTACCTTATCATATGCATTCCTAAACATTAAATTGACACCACAACCAGTATCAATCAAACCAACCAACTCTATACCATTAAAAATCATTTTCACACTCATGCAATCATGTGCTCTTTCTCCCATCACATCTTCATGCAATAAACCCTCACGAACATGCATCACATTCACTCCCCACACACACGAGGACTCACCCAGCTGAACCCTCTGATTAATTAGTTTCCCGAACATCCTGGCTGACTTGACCCCTTCTTTCTACAAACCCTAGCTACATGCCCATCTGCACCACATTCAGT
Source organism: Palaemon carinicauda (assembly GCF_036898095.1). Lineage (NCBI taxonomy): Eukaryota > Metazoa > Arthropoda > Malacostraca > Decapoda > Palaemonidae > Palaemon > Palaemon carinicauda. Next base: position 45,459,441 of record NC_090736.1, on the reverse strand, counting down.
ACACTTACCCCGCGGCTCCTTGCACATTCTAGCATAATGACCATCTTTACCACAATTACCACAAATTACATTCATACGATTACTACGGCATCCACTCGCTATGTGTCCAGTCATACCACACCGATAACACTCAACCACTTTCTCTTTCTTACAGTCGCTAATACGATGCCCTGTCTCTCCACACCCAAAACATGCTCCTAATGCCCATCTACACTCGTTCTTTTTATGTCCTACCTTCCCACACCTATAACACCTCTCTTCACGGATACCACTACCTAACCTAACTTGCTGCGTACTAGCACTTCTATCTCTCCAAACTTGATTTCCCTGTCTAAACCCGTCATTTCTCGGAATGGTTATTCCAACATTACTCACCCTAACACTTCTATCTATTACACTATCAGCTGCCCTCATTGGCCCTCTCATAACAGCATCTCTAAAACTACCAAATTCTGGCACACATTCCTCCATTCCAGTTCTTACACTTACAGATTTACTTTCTTTCATACACCTATCCAACTCGTAATCCTCAACTATCTCTAAAATATCATCCCAAGTCAATCTCTCTCTAGTCCACCTCATTTTCTCCTTCCGTTTCAAATTAATAAACTCACATACACTCTCTGGTACTGTACCCAAAAACTTCTTCATTAGTTCCTTATTTTCATTTATTCCTTCGTCCCCATATTTCTTTCTAGCCAATGTTTCTAACCGACATACATACATCGAGATTACTTCACCCACCTTCATTCGTGCTTCATCAAAATAATTTTTTCGCTTATACCTAACACTACCTTTCATACGTTTTACCTGTTCAATTATCCTCTTCTTTACACTTTCATACTCAACCTCTCCTACACTCATTATCACCCCATACATCGTCAACAAATATCCTGACAAAAACTCTCCCAACTCCCTAGCCCAAACTCTCTTACTATCCCCATACTTAGCCTGACATAACTTTTCATATTCCCTATAGAAGTCATATACATCCCTACTGCTATGTTCATTAAAACTTTCACACCTAGGTACCTCTCTCATAAACACCGTCTTACAAACTTCCTCTACTTCATTCTCACTACTATCTTCACTGTCTACTCCCTTCTTGTTGCCTTCTTCTTCATTTGAATACAATGAATCTAGTTCTACACTCAAAGTCCTATCTTTAACTATTCCCTTCTTACCCTTTTTCTTACTTACCACCTTCACCCATTCTTGATCATCCTCACTCACACCCTGACCTTTCTTCTTTTCTTTCTTCACATTATCTTTACCTTTCTTCTCATTATTCCTATCACCCTTCGTTCCAATCTTACTATGTCTAGGCCCTTTACTTTCAATATCACTATCACTACCTTCCCCATTATCACTTACCCTATCCTCTTCCACAATCAACCCGTTACCAGAAGCAGAAGCCACTCCTCCGACTGCACCTTCACCCATGACAGTTTTCATCATCCCCATTACTTGCCCTACCATTGCTTCCATTCGTTTCTCATTTTCTCGCATCCTCGTCTCAACACCCTCTTCCACTCTCTCTACAGTTCCCTTTAACTCAATAAGCTCCATCTGCATCGCCGCATTCTCCCAGTTCAACCTCTCATTCTCTACTAGCAACCTCTCTTTCTCAACTATCCACATCTGCTCCTGTTCTTTATAATGCAGCGATTCCTCCTCCAAAGCCTCGTATTTACCTTCCATTTTTCTTCAACCTTAATCCTAATTCCGTCCTTCGTCAAAGAGTCCAGCTTCAATCCCACCTCTCAAGTCGTGTCCCTGTTCGGGCGCCAAATTTATGTGGCGGAATGTAAACAAACCACAAACCCCCACACCCTTGATCACTCCTACTTTCTCAATATCCCACAATACAAACTTTCCCCTGACTCTACTTCAAACTGGACTCTTGGACAGAAGGAAAATGAAAACAAAACATAGCCTTGAAATTATATTCACCGCAACCAAAAGCAAAAAAATTCTGCATTCAAAATAAGCTTAACATATAAACCACCAACAACCAAAATAGTTACACGTAAAACCAATCATTAAATTCATAAATATACCAAAAAAAACGTATCACCTTTCAAATAAAAAACCCCTAACAAACTTAATACTAAACCGCACACCAGCTCAAAATATGTGTTTATATATATATTACGACACCAACACTGTCGCCACACACAAGCCGAACTGTCCTTTCACGGCAAACTACCACTACAGTTTATGGTAACCGAAGAGTTCTTAATTTGCCATAACGGCCTCAACTCCTTGAGTCACAGGTGTCAGTATCATCATCATCATCATCATCGTCATCATACACAATCTTTATAAACAGTAATCCAAACGGAAAATCCTTCAAACGGGCTGGGTCATTATGGCATCAAAATCAAGGAAATCGTTCAGTGCAATCAAATCGTAATCCTAATCGTAGTCCAGGTCATCAACGGTTGCGTAATCCAAGAGCAGTCTTAAAACAATCTAATACAGGCCAGGTCATCAACAATATATATCCACTTTCCAAAAATCTAAGTCTCTCCAAAGGAGGAATCACGGCCTGCCAAAATAAAAAAGAAAAAACACTTATGAACACTCCTAACTAACTTAACTATCGCACTATAATCAAAGATAAACAATAAACTTTCTTTCATTCACGAACGCGCCTAACAAAAATGAATAAAAACAGTACTTACTCCGAATATAAAAAACACTAAACAGCCGGCTTCCGAAGAACAAAAAAAAATAACAACCGACTCCTTCCACAGTCAGAGATCCAATGCTTTCGCCCAAGACATTCATCACCGCCCTATCCTAGCTAAAAAATGTAAACAAACAACCTCAAATATACCAACAATCTTTCCAACTACAAACAGTCATTCGCTAATTACCCTTGTTCTTCGGCGCGCACCGCGGACACACAAACACACGCACACACAACCACACATACTCTCTCGCGCACGCGCGATCTAACAAAATTAAAGCAAATGAAATTCTCTCTCTCTCTCTCTCTCTCTCTCTCTCTCTCTGACAAAACTAAAGCAAATAAACACTTTTTTTCTCTCTCTCTCTCTCTCTCTCTCTCTCTCTCTCTCTCTCTCTCTCTCTCTCTCTCTCTCTCACAAAACTAAGCAAATAAACACTTTCTCTCTCTTGCGGTTTGACAAAACTTAAGTAAATAAACACCCACACTCACTCTCTCTCTCTCTCTCTCTCTCTCTCTCTCTCTCTCTCTCTCTCTCTCTCTCTCTCTCATTAATGACAAAGCTAAAGCAAATAAAATGTCTCAATTTAACAATACTAAAACAACTCTCTCTCTCTCTCTCTCTCTCTCTCTCTCTCTCTCTCTCTCTCTCTCTCTCTCTCTCTCTCTCTCTCTCGATTTGGCAAAGCAAAAAAAATAGATTAAAATAAAATTAATCCTCCACAACGGAAATACTGGGTAGCGTAAGCAAGCTTAAAAGAAGGGTGATGAATGAAGTGTCAAAAGAAATGGTATATGAGGAGGAGAGTAGTGTACTAGAAGGGGAAGTATTATCAAAGATATTAATGGTGGTAAGTATGTTGTATGGTGTAACTGTGTATTTGTATTTTGGATGGAATCGACCGATGGAATATAGGGCATGTAAGGAGAATGATAGGGAATATATCTTGAGGATGCAATGTAATGAGGAATGTTGCAAATTGTTGAGTGAGAAGGATAATGGTGCAAGTGACCTTAATCTAAGATATGACGGTATAGAAGATAGTGAATATGATGATGAACATATTGGTGAAGTGAGCGACAGAATTGAAAGGAGAGTAAATGTATGTATGCATGGTGTAAAAGGAAGGATGATGACATATGTGAATATAAATGAGAATGAATATTGTAGTTTAATTGATACGGGTGCTCAAGTGTCATTAGTAAATGAGTCGGTTATCAGGGAAATTGAGAGGTACAATTGGGAAGTGAAAAGACAGTGTACGAGTGTGAGAATGCATGGAATAGGTCAGGGAAGTTTACTTGTTTGGGAAGAAGTGAGGTTGAAGGTGAAACTAGGGAATATGGAAGTTGAACATAATTTTATTGTAATGGGAGAGAATGAAATGCCTAGTTGTTTTTTGATGGGAATAGATTTTTTGAGGTTGCACCATGTGTCAGTTGATGTTGGTAAGGGGTTGCTTTCAAAGAATGGCTGTAAGGTAAGAGTAATTGAGGATAATAGTGTATTCATGGCGAATTTTGTTGGCATGATTGATATTGCAAAGAGTGAAGAAGATTTGTTAAGCAAAGAAGATGTGGAAGAAATGCAAGGTGAATGTTTCGAAATAAATAGGTTACGTGAATGTATTTTAAATGGTATTAGGGTGGAGGAATGGCCGTGTGATTTGGAAGCGTATAAGAAAGTTGTTAAAAGATTTATTGTTTGCAGGAATTTTGTGTATTTTTTGCATAGGGGAATGGATGAAGATATATATGTTCCTGTATTTCCAATGCAGGCAGCTGTAAGTATGTGTATGGTTGTGCATGACAGGTATGGGCATATGGGGAAGAATAAATTGTGGGAATGCATGCGAGAGAGGTTGTTTACGCCTGGGTTGAGTCAAATTTGTAGGGATGTAGTGACTACTTGTGAGGATTGTCAGAAGGAAAAGTATCAGAGCATGCATGCAAGTCCGCCTGTTCTGAGGTTACGTATGAAAGAGCCATTTGAGATATTTGTGATTGATTGTGTTTCGTTGCCTGTGACTGCGAGGAGACATGTGGGAATGATTATCATGGTCGATCATATGAGCAAGTTTGCGTATGCAGTACCCATCAAGAATAAAAGAAGTGAGACTGTAGTGAGAATGGTAAGTCAAGTGATGTTGCCTATGAGTGTGTGTAAGCCTGCAAAAATGTTAAGTGACAATGGTCCGGAGTTTGTTGGATGGGAGTTTGAGCAGATGTTAAGAGAATGGGGCATTGAACATGTATATTCGACTCCGTATATGCCAAGTGCGAAAGGTTTGGCTGAAAGGACGGTAAGAACCTTGAGAGAAATTTTGCGGATGATGAGTACATGTGATAATGATTGGGATTTATATGTTGGGCGTGTGTTGTGGGCCTATAATGCGACGGTGCACAAGAGTACTGGTATGTCTCCGTGTAAGTTTGTGTAGAATTTTGAAAAGATAGTAAGACCGAGATTGAGTTTGTCCGAGAATTATAGAGATGTTTGGAAGAAAGCAAATGAGAGATTTTAAAGCTACAAAGTGGGAGAGAAAGTGTTAAAAGAAGTAATTGAAAGGGGAAGAATGAATGTCAATAAGGTACGTGATAAGTTTGAAGGTCCATATGAGGTGTTGGATGTTGGTTCTAGTGGGTTGAGTTATGTTTTAGGTAAAGTAAGTGTGGATGGTAGTGTGGAAAAGGTTAGGGCACACCACAATCAGTTGCGAAAATGGAAGGAGGTACCAAGATATATTCAGGAGAATGGTATGAATAAATGGCTGAAAACGAACAAGTATGAACCGAGTATGTGTGAGGCATTAGGTTTAGAAGATAAGCAATTGGTGTTAGTAGAGTATGGAAGGAAAAGGAAGTCTGAAAATTTTGCTGGGAATAAAAGAGAGGAAAATTTTGTTGTTGTTGGCGGGAATCAGAATAAGCAGGACAAGGGTGTAAATATACAGGTGAGTACGGAAGATAAATGTATTAATACAGATGAAACTTGGATGAGTATGAATGATACTTATAGTGTGTGTGGTTTTTCGTTAGATGAGGCAAGAGAACGTATGACGAACACGAGAATGAAAGATAGGAGAATGATAAGCAGTATGAATGATTCTTTTGTTAGAGTAGAAAATGATTTAGATGTAATGGATGAATTGTTGACAGAAATTAGTGGAATTTTCGGGCCAGATGAAACTGAGGTAGATGAAATAGTGAATGATATCTTAGACGAGCAGAACATAGACAGGAATCGTAATAGTACGTGGAATGAAAACGACATGGAAGAAGTGAATGAGAGAGTGCAGGTATATGAAGGCCCAGTTACTCGAAGCCGAGGCCCTATTCCTGATTACGACTGGGTAATGAGAAAATAGGTAAGTGTTGTGTGAGGATTTGGCAAAGTAAGGGGGGAGGAATGTGGAGGATTAATTTTATTTTAATTTATTTTTTTGTTTTGCCAAATCGAGAGAGAGAGAGAGAGAGTTGTTTTAGTATTGTTAGAGACATTTTATTTGCTTTAGCTTTGTCATTAATGAGAGAGAGAGAGAGAGAGAGAGAGAGAGAGAGAGAGTGTGTGTGTTTATTTACTTAAGTTTTGTCAAACCGCAAGAGAGAGGAAGTGTTTATTTGCTTAGTTTTGTGAGAGAGAGAGAGAGAGAGAGAGAGAGAGAGAGAGAGAGAGAGAGAGAGAGAGAGGGAGAGAGAGAGGAAGTGTTTATTTGCTTTAGTTTTGTCAGAGAGAGAGAGAGAATGAAAATTTCTTTTGCTTTAGATTTGTCAGAGAGAGAGAGAGAGAATTTCATTTGCTTTAGTTTTGTTAGATCGCGCGTGCGCAAGAGAGTATGTGTGTATGTGCGTTTGTGTGTGCGTGTTTTGTGTGTCCGCGGTGCGCGCCGAAGAACAAGGGTAGTTTGCGAATGATTGTTTATAGTGGGAAAGACTGTCGGTATATTTGAGGTTGTTTGTTTACCTTTTTAGCTAGGTTAGGGCGGTAATGAATGTCTTGGGCGAAAGCATTGGATCTTTGACTGTAGAAGGAGTCGGTTCTATTTTTTTTTTCTTCGAAAGCCAGCTGTGAAGTGTTTTTTTATATTCGGAGTAAGTACTGTTTTTATTTATTTTGTTAGGCGCGTTCATGAATGATAGAAAGTTTATTGTTTATCTTTGATTATAGTGCAATAGTTAAGTTAGTTAGTAGTGTTCGTAAGTGTTTTTCTTTTTTATTTTGGCAGGCCGTGATTCCTCCTTTGGAGAGACTTAAATTTTGAAAGATTGATGACGACCTGGACCGTATAATATGAACTTAGGAGAAGACTGCGGATGTTTATATTTAGACTGCGAGATATTGAAAGAATTTTAATTGTTGACGACCCGGCTGAAAATAGATTTGTTCTTGTTGATGATGATGATGATATGATGATGATGATGACCACCTTTAATGTTATTGGACAGTCAAATTGACTTCAGTGATTGTTTGCCAGGGATTTGTGGCAATTGGCGATAAGGACTGAGTTGCCAGTGTGGGGAGTTTGTGGACGACGGTGGCCACACACGTATATGAAATATTAAGAGGTTTCTCTTATGTTTAGTTTGAAGCTTTGAATATTTTTGCTGGGTTGTGGTATATGATTGGGTTTAGTATTAAGTGATTTATTTTAGTGTTTAATTGTTTTTCGTTACTGTGTGGGGACTGTTGGTGTTGGATTCGTAAAGGTTTTGTGATTGGTGAGTTCTGTGTACCCACACACACCGCTATAATATAAATATAAAAGTGTTATTTTTTCTGTTTTTTGTGTTAAGTTTGTTTAATGTGTGATTTTTGTTCTGGTTGCGGTGAATATAGTTTTAAGGTTATGTATTGTTTTTGTTGCCCTTTAGTCTAAGAGTCCAGTTTATGATAACGTCAGGGGAAAGTTTGTGTTGCGGAGACAATTGTCAGACGTAAGATTCAAGGGTGTGGGGGTTGTTTTTGTTTACATCCCGCCACAACTTCACAAAATAATAAATAGATTAAAATAGGGCCAACACCAAATTCCTTTTCCTTGACGTATCACCAGTGATGAAGCCTCCATTGTGAGAAGTTTTTTTTGAACTCAATACCGTCTGGGATGAATCGTTCAAACACAGAACATCTTCATGGAGAGGACATCGACTCTCCTTGCAAGATCTGCAATGTTATAGTAATTTGGTTTAAGGATTTAAAGGCCGTTTACTAATGGCAGAGGCAAGGGGCAGTGACAAATGACCATGTTCCTTAAGAGTTTTGAGCAAGCCTGTCCTCCCAAGTCCCTGCATGTCCGTGAGTGGGACGTGTCCAAGGTGCTCTAGAGACTGACTATATATCCATAGGATCAGCCCCCAAGCCGCCTCTCTACCAAAGCTAGGACCAGGGAGGGCTACACAATGGCTGCTGATGACTCATCAGGTAGACTTATAGGCTTCCACAACCCTTACAAGGAAGGTAAGGATACAGACATTACAGTTCCGGTTTAGGAGAGGCCGAAGAATAATAAATTGACTACAATAACAGAGGAACTTCTTGACAAAAAAAAAGTAAAGTTACCCAAGAGGAGAGGCCTTTCAAAACGAATGCAGAAAGGGATATTTCCCAAAGATCATGTTGATTGTGATAGACACAGCTGACTTCTTCTTTGATCAAATTTTCCTCGCGTAGTTGCGTATTCTTTGACCAATAACCGATAAACCCGAATAGTCTCTTAATCCTATTCTTATATAAATCAATTTTGGCCTATTAGGAAAAAAAAATCTATTACAGGCGTTTCATTTGCATCTAAATTAATTTCCAATCGATGCGTAACCTATATTGCCACGGTATTTGTGGCAATATTCTTAATTTGTCTAATGGCTACCACCACTGAAACATTTTTATTGTGTGAATTGAAGATTGTCAAGCCTTCTAATCACGACATTGATGAATTTACATAAAAAAAAATAATTTGAATTCCAACAGAGATAATTAAATTATATATATATATGTTTATATATATATATATATATATATATATATATATATATATATATATATATATATATACATATATATGTATATATATATATATATATATATATATATATATATATATATATATATATATATATATATATATATATATATATATATATATATATATATGTACACTACAACAAACAACAACAAAAGCAGCCATTTCTAGACCACTGCAGGACAAAAGCCTCAAACATATACTATACACACCCACAAACATATATAAATATGATTATATATGTGTAAATATATATATATATATATATATATATATATATATATATATATATATATATATATATATATATATGCGTATATAACTATCTATTAACACACACGCATATATATACATACATATATATATATATATATATATATATATATATATATATATATATATATATATATATATATATATATATATATATATTTATATATGTGTGTATAGGTGTGTGTAAATGTCTATCACCGCTATGAATATTAATGGTTAACGTTTCAGAGTACTGTAAATCGGTAATATTCGGAGTGATATTGTTGCATCGTTGAAGATGATTTTGAATAGTGTGGTGATAGCCTTTACTTTTCAGCCAACTATAAATTAGTTTGCAGTAACTATCAATAGTATTTAGTTGATTCTTCTGTAAATTCTCTATTCCTAGATTTAAGAGAACATTTTTCTTCAAAGGAAATAAAAAATATCTAGACTTTATTGCCATTACCTGAATATTTCATGGTGTAAATGATACTAAAAGTAATGAAATCGGATATAAAAAGAAATTGAATACATACATACATACATACATATACACACACAAACTATATATATATATATATATATATATATATATATATATATATATATATATATATATATATATATATATATATATATATATATATATATATATATGTATATACTGGATGCCCTTGGAACCCCGTTGTCAACAGCATGTCTGGCACTATTAGAGCGGGTCTCTTCATCGTAAGTGTTGTAATCACCCCTATTTCTTTTGCGTGCGTTTGGTGTCTGCTTAATTATGGTGTTGACTGCATCGTTAGTTGCCTGGACAAGTAGAGCATCCTGGTTTGATATGCAGTCTGCTGGGTTTAGTAGGCCTGGTGTAGTAGGTTCTTTGGTCTTGACAGAGCCAGTTTTCAACCACTGCGTTAACGACATGTTTGAAAGTGATATGCCTACTGACTATCTCGTCTCTATTTGAAGGCTGTTAATTACCACTGTGTAACAACAAAAGATTTTGAGTAATGTTTTAGCTTGGGATGCTATATTAGAAGAACTTTAGTAGTTCTGTAATTTTCTTTTTTGGCGGCGACTTTATAATCATTTGTAGTGATAAGTAATGCCTTAATCATTGTTAATTATTAGAATTCTCAACAATTGGATAAAAGCAATGCATTGCGAATGAACACTTTATCATAATTAGGGTTCAACTAATAACCAAAAAGGTAAAAGTTCCAAACGGAAATCCACAATTCAACATTTTTTTTATAAAACAACGAAAATTGGTACCCACGAATAAAAGTACATTCACCGTATATAAACCATAAAAATAACAAGAAATACAACATTAATAATGATAATAATAATAATAATAATAATAATAATAATAATAATAATAATAATAATAATAAAAATAATAGCTTGAATAAAACACCATGCCGTGTCCGTTGATCTTGGGTATTAAAATCCACAATTATATGCGTTGTATATTTGGAAATAGCAGAGGCTTTCGCACCTTTTTCTCCAACTGAAGAGGTACTTGGAAAAAAGGGCGAAAGATCTTGCTATTTCTAAATATACAACGCATATAATTGTGGATTTTAATACCCAATAATAATAATGATAATAATAATAATAATAATAATTACAATAATAATAATAATAATAATAATAATAATAATAATAATAATAATAATAATAATAATAATAATGATAATAATAATAATAATAATAATAATAATATTAATAATAATATTAATAAATAATAATAATAATAATAATAATAATAATTATATGGAATACTTTCTCTTTTTTACTTTTTAATCGAGTCCAATCAGTTTTTTCTTCAAATGTAAAAGCCTATTAATTTGATTGATATCTATTATTATACATCAATTATAATTGCTTTTAACTTTACATTTTTAACGAAACTTTTAATATCTTTTCCATGCCATTACCTTCTCATTAAGAACTCAGCCTTCATGAGAAATTTTATTTTATCATTTTGATCTTAGAATTTTTTTTATTTTCAACTTTACACATTTTATTATTTGCTGGCTAGTGATAGTAATATTTCACTCTACAACGGAATTATTATTTATCTTTTGATCGACAATTTGATTGACAGCCAGTAATACAATTTCTGGCATTTTGATTGACAGCCAGTGATAATTCTGTTATTTTGATTGAGAGCCAGTGATAAAATTTCTCTGTTATCTTGACTGACAGCCACTGATATAATCTCCCTTTTTATTGACACCCAGTGATATAGTTTCTTTTACTCTGATTGACAGCTAGTAATATAATTTGTTATTTTGACTGACACCCAGCGATATTCCTGTCATTTTTATTGACAGCCAGTAAAATAATTTCTCAGTTTTCTTTGACTGACAGCCACTGATATAATGTCCCTTTTATTTTGATGGACAGGCAGTGATATAATTTCTGTTACTTTGATTGACAGCTAGTAATATAATTGGTCAATTTAATTGACAATCAGTGATATAATTTCTCTGTTATTTTGACGGACAGCCACTGATGTAATGTTCCATTTTTATTGAGACCCATTGATATAGTTTCTGTTACTCTGATTGACAGCTGGTAATATAATTTGTTATTTTGATTGACAGCTAGTAATTTAATTTGTTATTCTGATTGACAGCTAGTAATATACTTATCTAGTATTTTGACTGACAGCCACTGATATAATTTCCGTTATTTTGATTGAGACCAAGGAATATAATTTATGTTATTTTGATTGACAGCCGATGATATTTCTCTGTTGTTTTGATTGACAGACAGTGGTATAATTTCTCTGCTATTTTCATTGACAGTCAGTGATATAATTTCCCTGTTATTATGATTGATAGCCAGTGATATAATTTCTGTTATTTTGATGGACTTCTAGTAATATAACTCATGTTATTTTGATTGACAGCCAGTGATATTCATCTGTTATTTTGATTGGCACCCAGTGATATAATTACTTTGTTATTTTTAGTTATAGATAGTAATATAATTTCTGTTATTTTGATTGAGAAATTGTATCAATAATTTTTTCTGTCATTATGTTTGACCGCTAATGGTATATTTTCAGGTATTTTTATTGTAAGTCAGTAATATAATTTCTGTTATTTTGATTGACAAACAGTAATATAATTTTTCTGTTATTATGATTGGCAGCCAGTAATATAGTTTTTCAGTTATTTTGATTGACAGCCAGTGATATGACTTTTCTGCTATTTTTTTTTGGCAGCCAGTATAAATCGTTTCTCCGTTATTTTGATTGACAATTAGTAATATTATTTCACTGTTACCATTAATTGAAACTATATTCCATTTAAATGGAGTGAAAAATAAGCTATTATAGTTTCTTACATTGCTATTCAAATATGCTATTACCTACGCATGTAGATGGATAATTGGGTCATTTGAACGAAAGTAAAATATTTTTTCTATCTTTACCGCATATAACAATTTTCCTTATTCCTGGAGAAATGAATGAATCACAAATAATTCCGAAATGTAACTGGGTTATTTAGAAAACAATATTTCATTTAAATTGCACAATGTTACTGATTTTCAGGAAAAACAATAATAAAATATAACCTTAATTCAATTATGTTTGTGGGTTACATGAACCATAACTAGCGTGCTTGGTACTACTAGTGGGTTTGCGTGCCAAAAGTGGGCCAAGTAGTGGGATGCACACAGGTGGAAAGTACATTTTTGGCTTATTTCTCGACCTATTGCTGGACCTTGACCTTCACCTTTAGCTTTAACATGTATCTATTGGTGTGGATTTTCATAAACTCAAATACGAACCAAGTTTGAAGTATTTGTGACAACGACGTCCAAACTTATGGCTGATTACGTGAATTGGACATTTTGCTTATCCGTGAACTTTACCTTAGATCTTGATCTTCCAAAATTTAACATTTCCATCTCTTTAAAGAACAGTAAATCCCTGCAAGTTTCATTACACTACGATTAAAATTGTGGCCAGGAAGCTGTTCACAAACAAACACACAAACAGGGGGTAAAACATAACCTCCTTCAAACTTTGTTGGCGGAGGTAATTAACGAATTCTTCAACGGGCAAAAATATAAGCATATCAACTTCTTGACGCCGTTTAAGCACACCCATTTGTCCGCTTTGACATTGAGTGGGGAGATGAAGCTAGATTCCCTTTAATGTGAGACTCCTTCTTCGTGGAAAGCATCAGAAGAGGAGAAAAATGGTAAGTGAGTGTATAAGCCAAGAAGGCAAACTCGGAGATAAATATTCAGCTAAAAGTGAGAGAAGCCTCATCCAGAGGAAATATCCGAAACGAGAATTCACAACCAAACATACATTTGCGTATTAGAGCTCAATTCTCTGCATTTACAAATTACGATTTCAATAGAAGTTTGCCGTTTTAAAAGTTTTTTTCCAAAGTAAGGGAAGAGTTTTCGTTCTCGGTTTCGAAGATAATAGGATGAAAGGGGGCACAAATTACAACATGTGGTGGCCTATGTGGTAACGTCCCTGACTGGTAATCGCCCGACTGGGGTTCGAGTCCCGCTTAGACTCATTAGTTCCTTTTATCACTGCAACTTCACCCTCCTTGTGAGCTAAGGATGTGGCGGGGGGTTTTGGGGAACCTATAGGTCTATCTGCTGAGTCATCAGCAGCCATTGCTTGGACCTCCCTGGTCCTAGCTCGGGTGGAGAGGGGATTTGGGTGCTAATCACATGTATATATGGTCAGTCTCTAGGGCATTGTCCTGCCTGATAGGGCAATGTCACTGTCCCTTGTCTCTGCCATTCATGATGGACTTCAAACCTTTAAACACGGGAAAAAAAAGGGAAAATTATACTGAGGATACCTATAGGCATTTTATTTCTACCATAAAAAAAAAATGATACTTTATTAAAGCAATGATTGATACGTTCTACTATAGTTAATTGTTTTCAGTCACGTTTCATCCTTTACAGACGATAATCTACATAATTAATTTCGCATTTTGTTACGTTATTTGTTAGTTTACGAATTTCAGGAAACATTGAAAGTTGTTTGCTACTCTCGAGATTACAAACTATGTATTTTGCTCATGGGTGCCAATATATATATATATATATATATATATATATATATATATATATATATATACGATAATATACGACAATGAGCAGGAGTTTAACTTCACATGAGAATGATGCGATTAAATAATCAAACAAGTTATCGGTCATATATGTACCCGGCAAGGAAGAGAGGGCCGGTTTAGAGCTTAAAACTCGGTAACATCGCTTTCTTTTCGAGAGACTTGCTGATTATCGGAAGATAGACATTTAACAAAAAAAAAGAACTCTGTCTTTGACCACTTGAGGGATATCCTGCAATAATAGTTATGGTAAGCAGCTCTTCAAGGAGAAGGACACTCTAAAATCAAACTATTTTTCTCTAGTCTTGGGTAGTGCCATAGCCTCTGCACCATGGCCTTCCACTGTCTTCGGTTAGAGTTTTCTTGCTTGAGGGTACACTGGGGCACACTATTCAATTCTCTTTCTCTTCCTCTTGTTTTTTTTAAAAGTTGTTATAACTTATATATGAATTATTCATCTTTATGTTGTTACCGTTCTTAAAATATTTGTCCTTATTTCCTTTTCAGAGGTCATGATGATAGACCTCTCAAAGTTCATCATTATCATCATCTCCTCCTACGCCTACTGACGCAAAGGGCCTCGGATAGATTTCTCCAGACGTCTCTATCTTGAGCTTTGAAATCAATACCTCTCCATTCATCATATACCATTTCATACTTTGTAGTCTTTAACCATGTAGGCCTGGGTCTTCCAACTCTTCGAGTGCCTTGTGGAGCCAAGTTGAACATTTATTAAACTAATCTCTCTTGGGGAGTGCGAAGAGCATGCCCACACTATCTACATGGACCGCTCATCATGATCTCATCCAAATATAGCACTCAAGTAATCTCTCTTATAGT
>NC_090736.1:45429505-45442005 GCF_036898095.1 Palaemon carinicauda | reverse complement strand
ATGAAAATGGCCAAACCCCAGACATGAATAAGGAGATGTCTGAGTTCTTTGTCTTGCAGTGGTCTAGAAACAGCTGTATTTTTGTTGATTGTTTTGTGTGTGTGTTTATATATATATATATATATATATATATATACTTATATTAAAAACAATGATGACGATGATAATAATTATAATGAATACGATACCTGAAAAGCAATTACAAACCACTATTCCCCTCGGCATCATAGACATAAAATATAAGCAGAAATTATTGCCAATAATATATCCAAAAAAAAAAACATATAAACTTCACACTGAAATAAAACTCGAGTTTCTAAGGTATTGGATTGTTGTTGTGTTCCGGTGATCTCCTTTTACGAGTTCTGCAGCTAGCGAAAGTTGCGTCTATAACCTTAGATGTCTCTTTTTAGTGGCCCAACGCAGGCTTTATGGATGCTCGTGTTTCCCTTAATACGCAGGCCAGGAGCATTCAGGTGTTTTGCATTTCTTTCCAGTAAGTACAGGCAGAGGTCGGGTAAGATGCCAAAATACTACTTATCTAAAGGTCGCTCATGAATGGCAGAGGCAAAGGACAATGCCCTAGAAACTGCCCATATATCATATGATCAGCCCCCAAGACCCCTCTCCACTTAAGCTAGGACCAGAAACGGCCAGGGAATGGCTGCTGATGACTCAGCAGATAGACCTAAAGGCTCCCCCAAACCCCCCAACCTTAGCTTACAAGGATAGTAAGGTTGCAGACACTAAAGGAACTAATGAGACTGCGCGGGACTCGAACCCCCGACTGGCAAACACCGGGCAGAGACCTTACCAATCAGGCCACAACAACCTTAATGATACAACCTCCACAAAATACTCTACAAACAATAAGTTTTCGCTATTACATTTTTCAATATTCATAAACTACACGCATATTTCTATCCTAAGACATTTATTTCTTGTAGCATATTTATCGCCTTATTTCCTTCCCTTATTGGAGCCCTCAGGCTTATAACCACCTGTTTTTCCAATTAGGGTTGTAACTCAGCTAATATTAATAATAATAATAATAATAATAATAATAATAATAATAATAATAATAATAATAATAATAATAATAATAATAATAGGATAACCAGCTAACAACTGTATCAAAAAGATTGAATGCTTTGCGAATTATAACAGAAGAGACCCCAACGGGAAAAATACTTTATATAGGTGACTCATAATATATATATATATATATATATATGTATATATATATATATATATTTATATATATATATATATATATATATATTTATATATTTATATATATATATATATATATATACGGATTTTGAGCGAAGCGAAAAATCTATTTTTGGGTGAGATAGCCATGTCGTCCTGATGGAAGTTCCTATAGGGTAGCTTCCTAGGGTATATTACAACTACGGCGATATTCCCAGAGAATTTACCTTAAGGTACCAGAATTCTAACTCCTGGAGCGAGTATCCCTCGTGAAAGGGATATCGCGACATATCAGAGGACGTATTCTAGACACGTCACATGGCAATCTACGACCTGAACAGAGATTCGTCTCGTAGGAGGGAGATTGACGAGATACGAATTCGGGAAAGAAAAAAGGGGAGCCGCTCCCAAGGCTTCCCTATCCCCCGATTCGTATGCGTGCCTGGCGCCAATCCTGGCGCCATCTGTATTCCTTGTAGCGTACACGAGGTGCTACAGATACTGTATGTAGGGAGGGGTCCTACAGCCCTTTCTTAGAAAGGCAAGGGCGGGTCCATCAGGACGACATGGCTATCTCACCCAAAAATAGATTTTTCGCTTCGCTCAAAATCCGTTTTTTGGGCTCAAGCCATGTCGTCCTGATGGAAGTGTACCAGAGCATTACTGTATCTGTGGATTCTCAGAACGTGCCGTACTCCCCGGAGATATTTATTCCCGGTCGACTAGACCTAGAGACCTAAGATGTTACCGTTATACATCTTTTCAACTAACTATAAACTATGTTAGAGCTTCCTGCCCCCTACAGGGAAGAGTCCTACTAGACTCTGGAAAGTCTCGAAGAGTACATATATCTATGTATGAATACCAGGCAAGCTAATATAGTGGTCTCGCCCTATATTAAGTAAAGCATAGTTTGTAAAGGACCACTGCGTCAATATGAAATATCGACCAGTTTTCCGCACAATACTTGTATTGGCCAAAGGTTTTATATCCGCATAGGAGGAAAACCAATGCAACATAGCTTGCATAAAGGAACAATTCTATTAGAATTATCCCAGATAAGGTACATAGAATGAATGCTCAATTATACCAATAAATTGACACAGGTGAAGGAGACGCAAGGTTCTCAAGAACAAGCTTATTGACAGACAATAAACAGACAGGTTAACCACAATTATACATATATATATAAGAAGAGGATAACCCAAAACTTTAAGCATAAGTATGATAGTAAACAGGGCTTGTTTGTCTGAAAGAAAAACATTAGATGCCACTTTTAAGATACCGAGGTATCAAAGTCATAAAAGCCTGTATTACAAATCAATGACATTAGCGTTAGAAACGCTCGGCACACATGTCTGCACTTATGCTAGGTTCACCTTCGGAAATGGAACAGTCTGGATGGGCAACACAGTGCCCTCACTTAGTTTGTAGTACAGTATGTAACTACACACTCACCCTGGAATTAATCGTCCCAATTAAGACCACTGTTCCTCGCAGAGTTAAACAGTAGGGTTAACACCGCGACCCACTGCTACCACAGATCTCTTTTAGTTCCTCTACTTGCTTCGCATAGTGGCGAAAGAACACTCTGGAAGACTTCCAGCCAGTGTATGAACGGAGATGTTCAAAATCCATGCAATTAAAGAAATTTAAGAATGAGGCAACTTTCCTCGGATCGTGACCTGCGGGTGTATTGTCAGGATCCGCTCTGCGAATAAAATATGTGATTTTTGCTCTGAGTTGATTCAGAGATAAATTTGAGCCTGATGTTTCTCCCCTGAATAGTTGACCACCCTTGAAGTCTGAAGTTCTATGAAGATAGACCTTTAGGCATTCTACTGGACATAGAGATGCATCTTCTTTCAGAGGGCAGATTCTCCAGGGACCCCACCTGTTGGTGGGTAACTCATTCTTGGCGAGAAACGTAGGATCCGGAAACAGGTTCAGTTCTTCCCCATCCAGGAACTGAACACGACCTGCCTCTCTCGAGAGGCTACAATTTCACTAACCCTGGCCCCGGACGCGAGTGCAAATTAGGAAAATAACTTTTTGTGTCAAATCCTTTAACGCACATTCTTCATTGCTCAACAGAGAAGCGAAATGAAGAACTTGTCTAAAGACCATGAAATGGGCTTTGGAGGTGCTGAAGGTCTGAGCCTAGCACAGGCTTTTGGGACTTTATTAAAGATCTCGTTACCTAGGTCGACCTGGAAGGCATATAGAATGGGTCTTGTCAAAGCAGACTTACACGCTGAAATCGTGTTCGCTGCCAACCCTTGACCATGGAGGTGGGGAAAAAAGATAAGCAGAAGTCTGTCAAGATCTCCTGCGGAATCTTCGCCTTGACAAAAGGCCACCCATTTTCTCCAAGATGACTCATATTGCCTTCTAGTAGATTTGCATTTATATTCCTCAATGAAGTCTATACTGGCTTTCGAAATCCCGAAACGCTTTCTCACCGCTAGGGAGAGAAAATCATGAACTGCAGGGTCTGGGTTTTCTGTAATGAAGCGCAGACAGTTGACTTCTGGACTCGCTGGGTCAGAACTGGATCTGGTAGTGGTACAAACTTCAGCTACAGTTCCAATGCCAGGAGGAACCACACGCTGTTCGGCCACTTGTGGGCCACTATTGCCGCTACCCTTTGAAGGATCTCAGTTTGTTGAGGACCCTCAACAGAAGGTTGTGAGGAGGGAACAGATAAATCTTGGACCATCTGTTCCAGTCGAGGGACATCGCGTCCACTGCTTCCGCTAAGGGGTCCTCGTACGGGGCACGTACAGGGGCAACTTCTTGTTGTCTTTCGTCGCAAAGAGGTCTATCTGCAGTTCTGGGACTGATTCAGAATGAAGGAGAATGATCCTGCGTCTAAGGACCATTCCGACTCTATCGGTGTGAACCTGGATAGAGCGTCCGCTGTCACATTGCGGACTCCTTGAAGGTGAACTGCCGACAGGTACCACTTCTTCTTTTCCGCCAATCGGAAGACGGCCAACATCACCTGGTTGAGAGGTGGTGACCTCGATCCTTGTCGATTCAAGTATCTTACAACTACCTCGCTGTCTATTACCACTTTATGTGGAACGAATGACGCGGGGAGACTTTCTTTAAGGTAAGGAGCACTGCCCTAGCTTCTAGAAAGTTTTATGAGAAAGGTCTTGAATAGCCTGGACCAAGTCCCCTGGACTTTTTTCCGATGAGAGTGACCTCCCCATCCCTCCTTTGAGGCGTCTGAGTGAATCGTCACCGACGGGGGAGGTGGCTGAAGAAGAACCTGACTTCTTTAGATGTCTGGCTTGGGACCAAGGCCTGAGAAGAGTACTTAGCCGAAGCGGCTGGTCTTCTCAGATCTCTTCACGCGTTTGATGCATAACTTCTCCAAACTCCGATTGCATCCTTTAGCTGTGCTCTTAGCACTGGGTCTGTCACCGAAGCAAACTGGAGAGAGCGCAGTACTCTCTCCTGCTCGTGTCTTGATATCCTTTCGGAATCTTGAAGTCTCTTGACAGAACCCGCTATCTCCTTCCTTTTCTTCGCTGGGGTGGAGAAACGGTGTGACAAAAGGTCCCAGTGGATCTTAGCCACTGGAACTTTTGAGATGGAGAAAGTCGAGACTTTTTCTGTTGATCTTGAAGCCTAGGTACTCTAGGAACTGGATCACTGACTGGAAGCTTGCAAGCATTCTGTCTCGGATGCTGCCCACACCAACCAGTCGTCCAGGTAGGCTACTACCTGAATTCCCTTTAGGCGAAATTGTTTGAGAGCTACGCTCGCAAGCTTCGTAAAAATCCTTGGGGCTATGTTTAGCCCGAATGGCATGGCTCCGAAGGCGTATAGTCTTCGCTGTAGCCTGAACCCTAGGTAGGGGGAGAGTCGATGGCTAATTGGAATGTGCCAGTAGGCATCTGACAAGTCTATAGAGACGGAATATGCCCTCTTGGGCAGTAAGGTCCTTATGTGTTGCAGTGTTAGCATTTGAATTTGCAATTCACTATGAACTTGTTAAGTGGCGACAAGTGTTGGAAAAAACCGAAGGTACGGGGGTGGAGTGCTGTACCAGCTCCCGCCCAATCCATTCTTGAGTAGGCTGTGGGCCCAGGGATCGAAGGTCCACCGATCCCGAAATTTCAGAAGTCTCCCTCCTACCGGTATCACCTCACTTGGACTGCCGTCCTGAGGTCTTGCCTTCCTGACCACGACCACCCCTGAATCCCCTTCCCCTTGAGGGGCGTCTAGACGAGCCTCTGGCTGCTCCTCTAGGCTTTGCTCGGAAGGAAGTAGACTGCCCTTCGAACGCTGGGGTGAATGCCGTGGACTGTGTCGACACGGCCTGGGGTACCCACTGAAAGGTGGTCGGGGTTTGTGCCACGATCTGGGGCACTGGGGGCAATGGCAATTGCAGTTGCTGTTGCTGTCTAAGAGGCTTGGCTGGCCGAGACGGTAGCCTAGTCCTCATAGTCTTCCTCTTTGGTTGAGGACCCTCATCCGGGGAAGACTTTCTTTTGATAGCCAGGTCCCACTTCTGGAGAAGGTTTCTATTCTCCAAGGTGGCTTTATCAAAAACTTCTTTGACCAAGTCGGTAGGGAAAAAGGTCTTTTCCCCAAATGTTGGAGGAGATTAGTTTCTTTAGCTCGTGTCTCACTGTAGCCGAGGTAAACACGAACTCCCTACAAGCTCTCTTTGCCTTGACGAAGCCATAAAGGTCCTTCGTCACTGTGGCCAGATGAGGCTTGGCCACTACCATGAACATTTCATGGACCTTGGGGTCACTTGCCATCGTCTCGAGAGTAGTCTGAAGAGACATTGAGGCAGTCAGTCTTTCTTTTGTATCGAGCTCACTTCGCAAAAGAAAGTCAGACAGCTTAGGGGGTCCTTGCCGAACTGACGTCTGGCAATATCAGCCTCCAACTTTCCACTTAGAACGTAAGATGGACGTCCTTCCAATCTTTGTGGTCCATAGGCAGGGCCAGCGACAAGGGTTTACACTCCTCTAGGGAGGGGCAAGACTTGCCGGCCTCGATTGCTTTTAGTACAGCCAGAAACCCTTTCTGTAAAAAGGGGGAAGGCTCTAGTAGGCGAGGACACAAAGGAAGGGAGCTTCCTATTCAATGCAGCTACCTTTGAGTTAGAGAAGCCCCTCTCTTTCATCGAAGATGAAAGTAGAGCTTGAGCCTTAGCATGGTCATCACTATGACCTCCTTCGGCTCTGCCTCCTCCTTTGAAGCTGGTTCCTTCCTCAGCCGGACATAACAGTCCGGATATAGTGCCTTGCTGGGCCAGAATTCCACCCTCCTGGGGAACTGAGCCCAGCATATCCGAGATGACGATCTTTCCAGTCGTCATCGACATGTGCTCAGCATACCTCCATGGGTTAGCATCCGAGCACAAAGGAAGGTCTTTCACATTGAGCTTTTCTGAGGCCCATGTGATTCTGCAAGGCACTGCATTCGCAGTTCCATTGCAGCCGCCTTCTCCTGATTCTCCTTCTGCATTTGTTGGATCATTCCAACAATAGAAGAGAGGGCCTGTCCCAGCTCTACTGGGAGACCGGCCGATGTAGAGGGACTTGAACTTCATCCTGGGCTTCTGCAAGGAGGTCTTCCTCCTGACACCCGTCCACATCAGATATCCTGTCATTTAGCTGGATGTCTTGCATCGCGACCGCGACTTCAGCATCCACCTGGATCTGAACTTAGGGGATCTCCTCTTGAGGCTGGGGAATCACTGCCTCAGCTGATGCCTTAGGGAAAAGATACGCCCTCATCTTCTCACTTGGAAGATAAGGGCCAGAAGTGTACTTTTGGAAGCCCCTTACCCAGGTACGAAGCTTCTTCCTAGCTATTTAAATGTCTCATTAATCAGGTTAGTGCACACAGTACATACCTGAGGGTCCCAATACCGGAGATCATCCTTGGAGACAGCGTATGCTGCGTGTCTCCTACAAAACTCATGTCCGCAGAGGTTCTTGCTGCTGACATTGCAGAAAGCACTTCCCCACTTCGGAGTGTCCTTCTGTAAAGAGAAGAAATTTCCATGAGTATCAAGTGAACTATGTATCACTGGATATGCATAGTATAGCATAACAATTCATAAATGAAAGACACACACTTGTGTTTCCCTCACAACCCATTGTTGCAGCCTTCCAGATAATAAAATCAAAAATGGTTTATCTCTACTAGAGTAACCAATGCAAGGTTTCCATAGGAAACAGGTGGAGCTCACACCTAGGCAATGATTTTAAAAATCCTGGATAATAGACGGGGAAGAACTCTGCTTCCTGTCTGAGGGCAACAGCAAAGGGCTGTGTAAGAAAACACAATAGTGTTAGAAGATACAGTGCTGTACCTAAACTTTTACTATAGTTTTCTTCTTACTGTATATGCTATACAGAAGAATACTAGTACAGTATAGGAGGATGTGTGCCGGCCTGCCTTTGCCGGCCGGCACACACCACAATTAGCTTTAAAGTATACTACTTAACAGCTATAGGGCGGCAGCCCTCTGGTTCAAATGCCTGTGCCGGCGGCAGCAGCTGCCGGCCAGCAACAGCCAGTGTTGGCCGGCAATGATTGCCGGCCAGCAACTACACAAGGTAGTACCCAGCTGCCGGCCACACTCTTGGTGACCGGCAGACAAGGACTGACATAAGCCGGCCGGCAAAGGTACAAGACCGATGCCAGCCGGCAGCAAAAGAACCAGAAGACTACCCCTGCCCGGCTGCCGGCCTCATAGGCCGGCTGCCGGGACAGGTACAGCACTAGAAGAAAATAGAATGGATGCCGGGATAAGAGTGTACACAACCCCCCCAGCCCGGCAACCGAAAGAATGCATATAAGGAAGGGGAGAAACTTAATTCAGGCTTCCTTGACCAATGCCGTCCGGCTCTGCCGGCAGGCATGGATGAGGGACCAAGAGAGGTCCGGGCAGCACTCGAAAACATAAGACCCTTGCCGTCCAGCGTCTCTGCCGGCCGGCAATGGGCTTAGTCAATCCAAATCCCAACCTATACTAGGTCCAGAAGTAGAATGACATATGGTACAGTAATACCCCTGCCGGCCAGCTCAGGTACAGTACAGTAATGGCTAGGCCATTACGGAGATAGAGGGGGAAGGGACAAGAGGGTCCTGCCAACCTTGCTTTAGTGACAGATCACCCGTAGCCAAGAACTCTGTCTTAGCCTAAGGGAGATCTAAGGGAAAGGGCCAGCGCAGTAGTATAATACCTGCCAGCTTCCAGAGCACCAAAGCAAGGAAGGCGTTGCAACTCCCAAGGGAAGATTTATCTCCCCGAGAACAGCAACAGGACTTAGTCTGGTCGATCACACAAGAAGGAATCATAACTACAGAAACCTTCGACAGTGACCTAAGGGAGCTCAGCTCCCTTTGTAAGTGTTAGGTCAGCGAGGGAGACTCTGCCCCAAGCCAAACAACACGGACTCAGACTAAAAACTCTGTTGTTCTGACCCTCTTTGAACCAGACTCTGCTGGAACAGGAAGGTACAGTAACACCCTAGTATAGTTTTATCGAAAATAAATTCGGAAAAAACCACTTAGGGATAAGCCCAAGGCTTAAACAGAGGGAAAGGGATTGCATACCTTCTCCGAAGAAAAGAAAGCAACCGGGGAGTATGATAAAGTATACTAAGGCTCCATAAGCAATTAGCCTAGGCACCAAGAGAATCGATTACCTAATTCACCGAAACTCTCACGTATACAATCTTGGAAATATTCCACACAGTCTAACATGTATAAAATATATCCTAAAGCTTCAATAAAATTTTAATTACACTCGGAAAAACCATAATCATGCATTAAGTACTAGGACCAAACGACTAGGCTACATGGCCTAGCGTAGGCCAGAATGGCGAATACTTCGCCAAATAATACTAAGCACGAAAGGAAATCCTATGTAAAGCTAAATAGCTAAATTTTATTAAGCAAAACAACCAGGAATGTCACTCTGACTAACTAATTTATACCTAGCGAGTGACAGTGTCCAGGACACCTCTGGTAGGCTACGGCTCTTGTATCAAAGATTAATCCTATTAATCACTCAAAATTTTACCAAGAGCCTACATTTATACATAACAGACACTATACTCAACTTATCCGAGGTCAACGAAGACGAAGAAGCCATGAAAAGCTGAATAAATCCAAGATTTGCGAGAAAAACAGGAAAAAACACCGAGTTGTTAAGCTACGCAAAAAGGAATACAGATGGCGCCAGGATTGGCGCCAGGCACGCATACGAATCGGGGGATAGGGAAGCCTTGGGAGCGGCTCCCCTTTTTTCTTTCCCGAATTCGTATCTCGTCAATCTCCCTCCTACGAGACGAATCTCTGTTCAGGTCGTAGATTGCCATGTGACGTGTCTAGAATACGTCCTCTGATATGTCGCGATATCCCTTTCACGAGGGATACTCGCTCCAGGAGTTAGAATTCTGGTACCTTAAGGTAAATTCTCTGGGAATATCGCCGTAGTTGTAATATACCCTAGGAAGCTACCCTATAGGAACTTCCATCAGGACGACATGGCTTGAGCCCAAAAATATATATATATATATGAGGCTTTGAAATAAGTTGATGGAATTTCAGACACACAAGATTGCACCACCGATTCTGTACCGTTTCAACAAGTCAGCAAATACCTGGGAAATTCACTTGGGGCCATTATCAGTCAATATCCGGATTGGACAAATGAAATAACTAAAAAAAAAAAAAACGCTGGCTTTAAGTTTTTGGCATATCGTGAGGCTCCTCTTATTCCTTATGGTTACTACTGTCACCCACTTGGAATAATGATCAAATATAATTAGTACTGGTTGTAGGATTACTTACAAGATTCATAGCATCCAACTCAAAAGGAGATAAGGTCACTATTTCCAAGGTTGGTAGTGCTAAAACCTCCCTTGAGACCTTATAGTTCTGCCATTTCCAACACATTTGGCACATATCCGTGATTACAGTAATCAAGCATTTGCGATAAATGAGTCAACAATGAAATTTGCCGTTGTGTCTCGGTAACCAGGTCTATCAGGACCCCCAAGGAGACTATAGAGGCTACAAAGCCATCCTAGCAGACCCTGGTGCCCCTCCAAGTAAGACTAACATCTCCTATATGGCTGATAGGAGCATGGAACCAGAGATGTAGGAATTCCAGAGTAGATCTTAATGATAGATTGAATCTATCAATGATCTCCCTAGATCCTAGCCACCTTACTTGAGTACAGGAGAGCATTCCCTGAGAACATTCCATGGTCAGTTTCAGGGTCAATCACCTTCATGACAGTGGTATCAGCAGGCAGCAGTGAGACCAAGAATACCTTGGGAGACAACTGAAGAAAAACAGTGTTGTCATACGCTAACTAATTTCAGGGTGAATACATGATCAGGTGAGCTGCGTCCAGCAGATTTCTGTCAAGGAAAAATCGATAGTTAAAAGTTTTTGGCAGCACACAGAAGAGTACACTACCTCCAACTATTCTCTAGAGTCTAGACAGTACCTGGTACTGTCAGCCTAAGCCAACGTTATTTTATCTCTCTCTCTCTCTCTCTCTCTCTCTCTCTCTCTCTCTCTCTCTCTCTCTCTCTCTCTCTGCATATATATATATATATATATATATATATATATATATATATATATATATATATATATATATATATATATATATATATATATATATATATATATATATATGTGTGTGTGTGTGTGTGTGTGTGCGTGTGTGTGTGTTTGTGTGTGTGTGTGTGTGTTTGTGTGTGTATGTGTATTTGGCTATTTATTTAATCATATATAATGCTTAACATAAGTATCGTAATGACCGTCACCTTCAATGAATGTTCTTTAACCATGAGATCAAATAAATTTCGTCGCCTTAATGATTCCTTGCACAAATGGAATACGATACGTTTAATTTTCCAAACGAATTATGTCAAGTCAGGATGTCGATTCAACTTACGAATTTTGATAGGATTTTTCTTTGACCGCTTGAAGCAATTTTAACCGGCGATTAATTCCGTATACAGCTGCCAAAATCTTATGGGTTTGAGGTTAAAAAGCGGAGGGACATCAGAAGGGATGTGGTTTACGCGTCATTAACTCTTCTTCAAAAAACCAATATGCAGAGATTTTTCGTTCAGGTAAAATATATGCTTCGTGGCATTTGTGTCTTCGCTATAATGGGCTATACCATTTAACCTTATTAAAAGTACCATTGCATTTGTCTTCTTGCTATAATATGCTGTACCTTTTGACCTTATTGAAAGTACTATTGTGCGTAGTTTAAAGCGTTATGAAATAGAATCCTCTTATGACCTTTTCGTTTATTGGATCTAGCTTCATGTAACTTTTCATTCACATTAATGTAATGAAGAAAAACTGTTTCTAATCGAAGCTTTTTTTAGAAAAGCTTGTCTATAACAAAAGGTCAACCCACATCGATCTATCTAGCCGATGCCTCATACTTTTCATATTTGGCGGTTTTACAAAACGAGTTTATTTACTAAACTGTGTCTTGTTTTTTTCATATAGAATATGATCTTAATATCACTAGTTAAAAGAGGATTCTTTTTAGATTCTCATTTTAACTGTGTAAACTGTCATCAGTATAGTCTGTTTCAAATAATTGCAAATATTAAAAGATTCGAGTCTACTTTAAATATTTCGTGTGGATTCGAATGATTGAAATGGCAACCTCACAGGATTTGATACCCAGTTTGACATTGCAACGTCTTACAACCGTTTCGATCAATAGAATATAAGCTTTAAAAGAAGGCGATAGTTAGGTATTTATATCCCGGCTTTTCATTGCTTCGTCTAATGAAAATTATGCAAAGATGGAATTGTGCCAAGTGATTTAATTTCACGTTACATGAAATTCTGGAACATGTTTTATATCGTACTCTCTCTCTCTCTCTCTCTCTCTCTCTCTCTCTCTCTCTCTCTCTCTCTCTCTCTCTCTCTCTCAGATCGTCGGGTATAATTTATAATCCATCCAATTTCTGGCTCTTCTACATACTTTTCTATTCCCATCTTGTTTATCAACATAGGACTGTATTATCTTCCTATTGTTCCTTTTAATGTGTAAATTCCTTTTAAAGATCCGTTTGATCATTAACCTTTTAATTAATTTGGCCTTGGTCATTGTCCCAAAATTAATCCTCCTAACTCCCTTAAAGAATTGTGATTTATTTCTTCAACAACTGAAATATCCTTCTCGTCTATTATTTCACTAAATCCTCCCCTCATTCCAACTATGTAACCTCTATTTTCCTTCACATACCCC